>NW_008237221.1:4320902-4329729 GCF_000691975.1 Corvus brachyrhynchos | reverse complement strand
TGGTAAACAGACTGAACATCTCAAGGGTTGTCTTTTTACATTGTCAGTGGGAGAAGGGAGGAAGGTGGGGGGAGGAGAAGAGTCTGAAGTTGTGGTATATTTTTTTTTTTTTCCTTTTAGGTCAGTTAATAAACTTCTTTATATTCTTTCAATTGTGCCTGCTTTGCATTTCTCCTAATTCTTACCTCACAGAAGATAAACAGTAATGAGTATTTTGGACCAAACCACTACACTAAATTGGTGTTTCTGCCTGGTTACAAACCCAACCCACTACAACCTCCTAGGCCAGGATCCTGTTCCCTGTGGTACCCATGTGAGTGGCACTATGACCCTTGTTACAAAACATCATTTTACTAGTGATGCTGTGTCCAAGCAGCCATGCTTTGAGGGGTTTTTTTGATAATGTTTTTTTCAATCAAAACAGCTCCAGCTGCGATCACAGCGCAGCAGAGTTATCCCACTCTCAGCTTGCTGAGAATGAAGGTGAGGAGAGGGCACACTGCCTTGTTGGACATCCCGTCAGCCTGGGGTAATTAAAGAGAAGATGCCTGGTGAGCCTGTCTGTGGACCTCACTCAGCAAACCAAAGCACAGCCAGTGCCTGATGAACACTCCCCATAAGGGATGCACCATCCTCTCTAGGATGGAGAAAAACAAAATAACCATATCCTGTCAGCCACAGAACATTTCATCCCAGCCATGTGGGTTAGGGGGTAAGCCTGGTGAATAGCACTGCAAATGGATTTTAAGACTACATACTGAATGTAGCAAAAATTCTAATTAGCATAGAACCTCAAATCTGAAAGGGCTGAGTACTGAGCACCTTCATTACCCACAAAGTCATTTAAAACAGAAGACAACCTGCAGTCACTGATAGGCAGTGGCAAGCACTTAAGCACTCTCACAGACACTGTTCATTCTCTTTTCAAGGGAAAAATTAGAGGTAAACTATTAAAACAAGACATACATGTTGCATTTAACCGGAAAAATCAGCCTTCATTGAACTTGGATATGGCAATCTCATTTCTACAATGGCTCTCTGTACAAAGGCAAAATCATTCACTACTGTATCCTGAATCCTCAAAGTATAATATTAAAAAAAAAGCCCTTCCTATTGCTGCATACTGAAAAACGAGAAAATTCATGAAAGATAAAACCAGGAAGGAAGGAAGGAAGGACAGAAGGAATTTGGAAGGAAGGAAGGAATTTGGAAGGAAGGAAGGAATTCGGAAGGAAGGAAGGAATTCGGAAGGAAGGAAGGAAGGAAGGAAGGAAGGAAGGAAGGAAGGAAGGAAGGAAGGAAGGAAGGAAGGAAGGAAGGAAGGAAGGAAGGAAGGAAGGAAGGAGGGAGTAGTTTTGAAAGCTCAAACACAGTACATTCAGACAAACTTTATTTCCATTGATAATTTTCTATGAATTCAAGTGCCTGTAAAAAAAAAAGGTTTATTTCTTTTTTTATGCATCTCTGCTGTTGGAATTAACCCTTCAAGGAGCAAAGAGACTGATGCATATTCCTGCGCATACTCAAAGCCAACTGTTCTACTTACACCTTTAGATCAGCTTGAAATCAAATTGTAGCAGCCAAGCAATTGCTAGCTCCTAAGTGCTTATGTGGTTCTGTTGTTTAGATCTCGTGAGACTGCTAAAGCCATCACTTCAGGCTCACTGGTAAGAGCTACGTCAAATTATTTTGTAACAATTTGAGTTCTTGTATATCTATTATTTACCACTTCAGTGATTTAAAACACAGTGGAAATTTCTGTGGGTTTTGCTGCTGAACTGAGCTAGATTGACTGGAGAAGCAGGGAGAGAGAATGATGTGAGCAAACAGTACTAGTTAAATGAGGCTGCTGATTATTTTGGTGTTGAACAAGTCTGCCACAACAGGTATTACTCTTAGTGAGCTTTGGTACATGCTGCTTCAATTATTTTTTCCTCTTAATCCTTCTGCTACATATTAATCCTTTAATCTATATATTCTTTCTCTTTTTTGTGCTTGCCTGTTTGTAAGACTTTCAAAGGACAAGTAATACATTGCAGGAGTAAAAACTCAAGACCTTTCCTGAAAGAACAGTGTGATACTTCTGTAACTGTGCAAGTTAGAGATGGACTTGGATCATGCAGTCCTCTCAGCCTCTGCCCAGTACAAGATTTTCCTTCACTGTAGGCCAGTTCATTTTTAGACATCTCAAAAGATGGAGATTCCCTCTTCTCTTCTGCCATAACTTCATCTTCTGCACTGAACAGATGTTGTCCCAAAAAGCTGCTCAGAGTCTTAACCTGACTTTTTATGGAATATAACCACCTTTCCATTACAGCTGTGCATAACCTCAGGGTAGTCTGAGAACAATCAGTGACTATTACATATAAATACCACTTTGTAGGAAGAGGTATATGTACTGTTAAAGTACATAATTGGTGACCTGCAATGCCCTTACCTCACACCCAGGTATATTCCTGGATATGCTGTAATAAGGCACTTCAGGAGGTATTCTCACCATCTAACTTCAGCTGGTCTATACAGTCAATAGCAAAACTGTAGGGCTTCAGATTGCTCTCTGGAGATGACTACTCTTTCCATGAACTGTGTGAGGTGTTTAGGTGGTTCATCACAGAGTTTCAATTAGATGCCTACAGTTTGAGGATGTGAATACCCTACTTTTTTACTTTGCTGTCTTAGATCTCTGCTGGCTATGCTATGTATCATACTACTTGACAAATTTTTTACAAGATGGTAATTACCAAGCTCTCCTCCTTTATTTTCAGACTTGCTCACCTAAATTGTACTTTTACAGCAAAGGGCTGGCACTTATTTCTTGTGAACAGAATTGCCCTTCCCTATTGCTCTATCTCTCTTCTCCTTAGTTCTGCTGTATTTCTCAGCCTATAGTAATTGTTTCTATTTCCACTCAGTCTGATGTTTGTTCAATTTGTATAAGGTCTTCATTCCCAACCTGAAACCAACAGTGTAATGATCTATGAGATTTGAAGAAGGTCAAAAAGACAAATATTTCTTAATCTGACAGAATATTAATATTCTGTCTCAATAAGAATATCATATATAATAAAATACTTTTATTTCTCCAGATCATGTAATTGTCATAAGAAGGCAATATTCTATGCTTAAACACATATATCGTCTCTGTTACTTTCCCTTCACTATAAAATACTTTTATTACATTGGCTAACTAAAAACTTATGATTTGTTACAGATCTTCCAGAGCTGCTGAGAGAGCTAATTGCTAAATTGCCACTGATCATACTCTGGGTAACTTTATTACGAGGTTTGATGTCACCTCCAATCCTTTTATCCAGAAGCTTTATAAGACTCTAAAAATTATTAAATTTGACCAAACAAATTGACCATCCTGCTTCATGTGAGAACAAGGTTTAGTAATTTGACTGTATCTTTTACCTGGGAAATTTCAAACCAGAACATCAATTTTCAAAGGTCACTCACTTTGCTCTATTTCATTTCACTTTCCCTTTTCAGTTCATTCTGGGATGACAGAGCTCATTACCTCTCCAGAACTCAGAAGAATACACTGCATGACTGGTGTCATGTAAAGATCCAGAATCATTAATGATATTCACCTGCATTTCCACATGCAGTAGAGGATCTGACAAAAGAGAGCATTCCTGAAGGCCACTGCATTCTTCACTGCTGGTACCATGCAGTCAGAAATATTTTTTGTGATGCAGACACAGGTAGAAACCCAACAGAGCACAAGATGGGGTCCAAATAACAAATTATTTAACTCCAGATAAAAAAATAAATTGAGAATTTATATGGGCACATAGCCTAAAACAATATTACTTTTTAAAGGCTGGGTTACACATTTTCTTTCTCTTCAGTAAAGCTACTTTTTGTCTTGCTTCTTCCCCTGCTTTCTGCTTTTTCCTAAGCTCTTCAAGTGATATCAAGTTTGTTTTGTCAGCATGTTAGTCAATCCTATTGCAGCTTTTATCAAACTGGCAGACCCTGGCTCTGTGGTGTTTTTATGACATGGTTGCTCTGACAGATTGCTCCCACATGACACTGGAAAATGCAGTGACTCAAAGGAGCAGCTGGGAGCATGCACTTTCAGCCAGCTGCTTTGATGGATTAGAAAATCTCCCAGAGCCTCTCATAGGGAGAGGTTATAATGCTGTCTTCCAAACACATTCACCTGCATCACACCTGTACTGAGACTGTGCAAATTGTTGCCATACTAATTTCAGAGATAATTAGGAAAAGCATTAACCCCAGGTTCCTCTTTGTTTTGGTGTCTCATACATGCACATATAGGAAGTTTCGTGATCAGTACTCCCACAGTTCATTATCCTGTCTTTTGATAATAGACATTGGATGTTTCAGAAGACATGCACAAGATGGTCCCAAGATAATGGGTGCTTAAAATTACTGGGGTAAGTTTATTGCAGCCCTCACTATCTAAAGACAGGTTTATGCCTTGAAGTAAGTGAGATTGCAATCAATGAAAACCTCTGTTAAAGTTTACTGTTCTTCCTATTGTAGATCTTGGTCATTTTGTAAGCTCTTCAAAAGACATATTTAAGAGTTCTGCTAAAATCCAAAGTGACAGTAGTAGCATGCAAAAATCAGATCAATAGACTGCTTCTTGTGTGGAAAAAAACCCCTATTTTTTCCATCCAGCCACTTTGAGTTTTCCAGTTTCTAAGCTTGTCGTGTGCTTTTCTAACCATGGATTACTCTCTTGGGTAAAAACAAACTAATGGTTTACCTCCTCTAAACTCCTTGTTATTAGTAAATATTCCTGACATGAGGTTTCTTATTCCCTTCCTTCAAAACAAAACTAAGTTCAGCCTTCTTCTTCCCTTTATTTTGTCCCTATGTCTATATTGTTTCCCAGTGCTTGTCTTCACATTCCTTGTTTGCTGCCAGTGATTTTTGCAGCCTTTGGCCACAAATTATACTCATACTGAAGGTCATAAATCTCCACATAGACACATATAACACTTATTTAGACAGTGTCCATACTCATACTGGAACCATTTGTATTGCTTATAAGTAAAGGATGTGGCAGAATGGGAAGGTACAAGTAGGAGAGGGAATGAAACCAAGTAAGGTTCTGTGGTGATCAGAGATAAAATGAGCAATAGAAGTTTCCCAACTCCCTAGAGGCTGCAGGAAGCCCAGGCACCTCCTCACGGTTACATTCACCTTGTTACCTTTGCATTATTAGCAATCTCCAAAGGCTGATTTGTGTTGTGATTAAGTTCCACCCCAGTGAAATTTGGTATTAAATTTGCAAGGAATCCTAAAAAGAAATAGAAACTTTGTTTTTCCTTTTCTCACCCAAATTCCTACCTTACATTTTTAATGTCTATGCTATTTGTTATGCAGTGTTTGATGCCTCAACATGAACAGAGTTCATGTTCACATGAACAAGTTCAACATGAACAGAGTTCAACATGAACACTTGGTTTGTGGGAAAAATCATCTCTGCATTTCAGGTTGCTGTTAACATCAATAGTGTATTTGTGTATGTTACTGTTTAATCAGCTTTAGCATGCAAAAATAGACGATCATTTACATAACCTTCACTTCAGAAACCAAATCTTTTTTATTCAGTAACTCAGTCAGAGTACTACAGAGCATATTGCATTTTTCAGATGAAGAACCCATTCATTAACAAGTTGCCCCATTAATTCTTAAAGATTAGTTAGCATACGTAACACCTTGCTGCATTTTAAAAAATCAGTATGAATAATTTCAAGATTTTAATCTCCTTTATATTATATGTACGCATAGCATCTATGATCAATATTCTACCATATTGAAAGGGCAATTTAAAAGTTTGGCATGATCCCTGGGCCAAAATGTTCTGGAATAAATTTTCTGTAATCAGTTTGGTGACATTGAAGGAACTTCCCTCCTTAATACAGGAATTTCTGCTGTTAAATGTATACCAAAAAATGTCAAACATTTATTTCTAAGTATTTGTCCAAAGCACAGAATTAACCCTTTCAAAGATAGAATGTTGTGCATGTTGGTGACCACTTTAAAGTATTTAGGCATCTCTAATTGTAACCTGAAAATGGGGTTCAGAGTTTGTTGTTGTTGTTGTTTCCTTTTTCTCCCTCCCTCTTCAATGTCTATCATGGCAAACGCTAGGAAAAGAGATAAAAAGCAGGTTTCCCATTATAGGACTTATGGCTTTGGGACTGCAAGGTGCACCAAGAGATAAGAATTCAGAATTTAAAAAGAGCATGATAAGGCTCTCTAAGACCATTTCACTCTCTGAAACTACCTGTTCTAGGAGACCTTCCTGGGTGTGCATTTTATTTATCAGAGAGCTGTGGTCAGTGAAACAGTGGCAATTGGCTACTGCAACTAGACTGGAACGAGTGAATAATACATCTGCAAAGAGCTGTTCACTGTGAGTCAGACTCTGGTGAACAAACTGTTATAACTACTCCTCAAATATGTGGACTGTGAGAGGGAAGAAGAGAATCAGAGCTTTTTAGATAGCAGTGCTTTTTCAGATTTCAGAATGCATTGTGAAAGTTCAGCTGTACACCAAATTACTCGTATGCTAGTGTTACTACAGTGCACCATTTGTAAAATGTTTAAATATGGATCAGAGTATGAATGCAAAAACCATGTACAATCTAGGCTGCTTCCCACACACACACCAGAGCAAATAACGATGTGATTTGAGAGACATAATGACAATATTGTGCCTATAATGCATTTGCCCAAAGGTACACTTGTGAATATGTTTTCTATTCATTTCTGTTCTCTATTGCACGTTTCCCTCAACTTAATTATTCCATTGATTGTAATTAAGCTCCCTCTAAGTCTGTGAGTGTGGAGTGCATTTTCAAAATAAATACGAGCAAGCTGACTGCTTCTGAAGCTTTTTTAAACTCTCTCAGCTCTATAAAATGCCAAACAGGCACTTTATATCTGAGAACACAAATGCATTTTAGAGACTTTCTGTGACTTTATCCATTTTAAAAAGAGAAAGAGAAAATCTCCTGATTTAAAAACAATTGAAATCAAACCTATGGCAATCTTTAAATTCATTATTATTATTATTATTTGTATAATATTAGCACCTATTAAAAAGTGAGCACCCCTACAGAGATTAATATTGCTTCATAGTAGTGGCTGAACAAACATGCATTAAGGAACATTCCCTGCCAAAAACAAGGCTTGTACATGGACACCCTGGATAGGCTGAAGAGAAGAGCAGAAAGTATGATAGTAACTAGATAGTAGCAGAACTAACTGTGTAACTAGATACATTTTTGGCATAAAACTGTAGTCTCAGTTTGCCACCTGTCTAACCATCTCAACATTGCAACCTATTTTTAACCTGAAGAAATTATTTGGATTTTCAAATGTTTATATAATATTGATCGGCCTCAACTGCACTGTAGTACCCAATATCTGTTTTTTCCTCTCTCTCTCCCTCTCTCCTTCCCCAAAGCCACAATCTGTCCCACAAGAACAAATGGTGTTGCAGTAGCTTTATAATATAAACAATAAATTATACGGATGTTTATTTGTTTCTGAGATTAAGGTGCTGTAAGAAGCTTGCATGTAGTCTATTTTCATCTAGCTTAATTAATGACCATTGAGATTCCTTAATACCTCAGCATTACCATGTCCAGTATAGTGCATCAATATTATGAGACTGTAACATGTTCTAAAATAGGATAATTTGAAATCCACAGGTATTTAAAGATTTCTGGTGACAGTGGATGCCAGATTTGAATAAAAAAGAAAAAAAGAAAAAAAAATACTTAATTAGAAACAGCTAGCAAAAGCTCATGTACACAATAAGGTATAGATTTGGATACAGTATATCATCAGATGAAACATAGCATATGCAAGACCATATTGTAGCAGGATGAAGTCACATTTTTACATTAAGCCCTTTTGTGTCTTCTTAATATATCCAAAATAGAATGGTTATCCAAAAATATATTATTTCAAACAACTGTTAGAGACCTAACTCTTAATAAATATTTGTTGAAACTAGTAAGAAAATTTTTGCAACAGTCTATAATATTTTGGCTATAACATACCAGGTGGTATGGTGATCATGTCACTCTGAGTTCCCAGTTTCAGTTCCAAAGTTTCGTAAGTTTAGTGCTTAATTTCATAAAAACTGATGTCTAAAATAGATCAGGTGAACTGCACCATGCGCATATTTCTCCATCAGCTCTCAAGGGAGCATAGAGCAGCTGTCGACACCCAGTACACATCTAAAATTTAGCAAGATAGTTCCCATCCTTTACATCATTTGACTTGATCTTTTCTGGTCAATCAAGATGGTAACTCTGAGGAGTTAGTTCTGCATTAAAGCCCATGAAGTAGTGCAGAAAGAGGGGTTTACCATGAAAAAATAAGAAATATGGTTCATCATTTCATATGTTTGCAGGAGTACATGAAAGTAGCAGAACATGCATTTCATTGCATCTCTGGTGAGACACATCAACCTGTAGCTGCCTGTGGATCTATTGCCTATGGATATATATGCCTATTGTTCTCCAGCTGTTTCTGTTTATTTATTGTCTGAATCAAAGAGGATATGATGCAGTATTACAGTCTGATCACTATTTGCCTCATACACTGAAGTTTCTGAAAGAGGAAAAGTAATGGTTTGCTCCTCAAGTGGTGATATTTTCACTGAATTTTTAGCTTTAGTATTCCCAGAAAAATGCTCAACTTCTCTTTCTGTTGCAGCCAGCAAGAGTGAACTATCACTGTTATCTGATACACCACCATGCACAAGTGGATCTTGTAGTAGGAAATGTAAGAGGAGCAGGGGATCATTAATAAGTTGGTGTAGGGA
>NW_008237221.1:4315650-4320720 GCF_000691975.1 Corvus brachyrhynchos | reverse complement strand
AGGGGAGAATGGGAGGTGTTAATGTTATGAATATGCATTTGTATTTTGGATATTCATAATATTTGGAAATAAAAAGTGTCGTGTTTGCTTGGATTGGGGCCCTGCATCTTAGGGAGCTATCCCACGCAGTGCCTGGCGCCAAATAAAACATACACTTTCTAACTCTGAACTGTTAGAGAGTTTTTGTCTGTCTCAGTTGGATATCGATATTAGATCGATATTCATATTTTGGTAAATCACTGTCTCCCAGCAAGTAAACTGGGGGAGGACAATGAGTTATGAGGATACAGAGCTGGGACAGCTGATGCAAACTGTGCAGAGCGGTATCCCGTACCTTATGACATCAGAAATAAAAGACTGAATTAGAGAAAGAAGAAATAGGGAACTTTGGCTTTCAGTGACCATTACTCAAGAGTCTGGCTTGGCATCAGTCCTCTTGAGGCAGGTGGTGAGTGATTTCTTTGTGTCAACTGGTTTTTTTGCTCCTTACTGGGCTTATTGGACTGGTTTTATCTTACCCTACAAGCTTTCTCCCTTTTTCTTCTTGCTGTTCTCTCCCCTGTCCCCTTGCACCTGCTATGGATATGCCATGCTTTCCTTTATTTGGACAATTACTTCAGAAGTCTCAAGTGGCCAACTTGGGCAACTACTGTATGATGTCATGGGAGCCAGTAGGGACACTCACGGCAGTGCTCCAAATACCATCAGTGGTGAAGCTCCTTTTTGCTTTGGTTCTCAGTAGGGTCCACACACAAGACAAAAGTAGATCATGTCCTGAATACTCAGAAACACTGGCTAGAGTCCAAAGTGAATAGCAAGAAGGTGGGCTTGCAAACTTGTGTTTTTCTCCAACTGTAATTATTTCACAGTGGTGCCCACACTGGTTGAAATGAGGAATGAGATTCAGCCACAAAGAGGATCTTTGCAGATTTATTACTAGAGCCTGTCCTCTAACATTATGTTACAGTTTTTTGTGGGATTTATCAGTTTACCACTCTTTAATCCCTTCAATATGCAATACACTGATTTGGTACAGTACTAATTTTCATCATGTTTAATTAAACCAAATATTTTACAACAGTAAATTCACTATGTCAATATGGTTACTTTAATCAGATGTACATGTAATCTCATCAGAAGCAATACCAAATTTATTCAAAATATCTAGTTTCATTAAAACAATATTCCCTGGTGTTAAATATATTAACCTCCTTCAATTCTTTATTGATTGTATCAAAGTCAACTCCTTTATGATTTTTCAAAATGACAATTTTATGCTGACCATTTCAACACTTCCCCAGAAGTCCCATTTTCTATATTTTTCAATTATTTATGAGTAGTTTTTTGGGGGGAGGGGTTGTCTTGGGATATTCTGTCTTTTAATATTTGTCACAAATCAATGTCAAGGCTTTAACAACTCCACTGATCTTTTCAAAAGAATTCAGGCACAAGTTGTTTCATCCTGAGAATACCTTTAAATATGACAGTTTTGGCCTGATATTATTCTAACCACTGGCAATAAAAAAAATTAAATATTGCATTAGCATCCTTTTTCAGATGTCAGCATGAGAAGGATAAGTCTGTTAAGTATAAGGCATATAAGTCTATTTTATCAGGACATTTCTAAGTTTTTCCAGTAGGTATCTTACCCTGTTTTCTCTAAAGAAACACTGTAGAGAAGTAACTGATAAATATTTGAGACTTTCTTCTACTGTGACACATAAGTTAACATCTTCTTGGGCTCACACCTGTAGCATGAGACATCTCATGCTCTGTTGATATATTTACGCATTCTTTCTCACTGTATTTGTGAAGACAACTGTGAGAAGGGCGTAAAGGTAGAAAACCCTCAGAATATTTAAAGATAAAGGCCTTAAAATCAGCTGATGGCACCTTGTTTTTATGAGCCAAGGGCACGCTACTGCTTCTTCCTCTGCTTCTTCATCAGATCATATCCTTATCCATTTACATCATGAGGCTTTTATGCCAACCGTTTCCTATGCTCATCCATAGTCTGCATTCCAACCTACTGATACATTCTGATTGTTTTCACAAATTCTCTGTTTTCATTCTAAAAACAATTCAAATGTTTTTTCACCTTTTTTTCAGGCTTGATTATTTTTAGCAAAAAATAGCTTCTGTGATTGCTGAATTGTGCTCTGGGGCAAAGGTTCATCATCTACTGCTCTTGCATGCAGTGCCCAATTAGCATTCACATGAGTATATCTCATTTTTTTTTTCTTTTCAGACTGTGCATATTCTTTTCAGTTTGTAAAACCGACCATTCAAAAGAACAAACTATCAGTATTACTGGTCAGAAGTAGTATTTTGTATAACAATAGCAAAATAAGTCCGTAAGAACCACCAGAGTTTAGAGCAAGGATCAAGACCTGCTCATAGATCTATTATAGAATTTCCCTGACCTTGTTTCACCAGTTTTTCAATTAGAAAGTTTTTAATTTCATTGATTAGAATTACAGTTTTTTTCTAACAAATTAGAAAACCCAAACCAACAAAACCCTAAAATTATCAGTGACCTGGGATCAAAATCTCCTCTCCTGGATCAAATTCTGCTATGACCAAGCAACTTCTCTCCACAGGTGTCACATAAAAGGTGTTTATGCCCTCCAACATATGAATTTTCTGCCTAAAATGAATTTTAATAAATATGTTCCTCTGTGATTTCTGTCTTAATACTACATTTTCCTATCCTTTAAAACTTTTGATTACTTTGAAGTTGAGAATACCTGTACACATTTAATTAATACCCACCCACTCAGATATTAGTTTAAAAATGAGTACTAAATAATCTTATTTATTAGTTTATTAGTACCCCTAGCTAGTACTAATTTAGAGACCACACTAAGATCTTATTTCTCCATATCCTGATATCTAGATTCTTTTTATCAACCTAATTTATAGACCCAAGAGCAAAAGATTGCATATTTTTTCACAGTTCTTTGAAAGTCTCTGCAAGCTTTCTTAAAATGAATTTTTATTTCATAAGAATTGCTTTAGATTAAAACCTTCAATACTGTTGTATATTAAAAAAAAGAGAGAAGTGAAAGTGAACAAATTAATTCATGTTCTGAAACAAAAAAAAAAAATCATGGTGGTATTAATATTGATAATTGGAACTACTATAATGCATTACAGTTATAGCAATCAAATTGCCAATCTGGAATAGCTATTAGGTTTTTAACATTCATGAACAATGATGTAGATGTTGGTTCCCTGGTTATTAACTCTGCAGAAAAACTAACCCCCCTTCAGAATTTAGCATATTTTTTTCAGCTGCAAATTAAGGGAGAAAGCAACACAGCAAGTTTTTACAATACAGAATTTAAATGCTTGAATACTCTAGTAGGAAGAAGTGATCAAATCAAAATTTAAGTGAACACATTACTGTGACAAGTCTGCTCAGTTCAGTATATATCTCCCAGGGGATCACTTTAACATCTTTTTTTCAAATGGATTGCCACACTGAAAAATATTTTTTAAATATTTTTAAATTTTTGCATTGTAGGTCTTCACAAGACTGAGAGTCTGGATGCTTCTGATTGCAATTATTCTTTTTGAATATGGGCCAGTGGATTATTTAAACACATAGTTTTAATAGTAGGTGTTTAAGTAACTTATCTCCTCTTGAACAAGAGAAGAAAGTCTTAAAACTGTATTATTTTTGTAAGGATTTTTTTTATCAGTTTCAGTCTTGCCTGTTAGTTTCCTCGTTTATTTATAAAGGGGAGCATGAAAAATGATGATCTAAATGCTAAAAAAATGCATACAGAAGTTAAAAAGGATATGAGAAGGAGGTGAATAGGGTAAGTCTTCTTTACTTGAACCCTTCTTCTTAAATCTCATCTTAAAACAGACTGAAGGGTCTGTCAATACAGTGCATTTCATAGCAGAATAAAACTAAGAAGGAATTAAGAAGACCCCACCTACCCTTATGATCAGCTAAAAAATAAAAGAGATTCACCCGGAAGTCTGAATATGTTCCAAAAGTCAATTATCTCCAACAGTGTTGTGTCTAAATGACCGTTAATAAGTATGGACTTCTGAAAATCAGGATATTATGGCCTGTACTTTGCACTGAATCTCCAGAGGTTATTTGACTTATATTCACCCAATTTCCTGTATAGCCAGAAAAGTTCCTGTCTTTCCACACCCCTCTACTTGCACATCTTCTCTTACAGATGAGAAGACAAAGGAAACTCTCAGGGTCTGTAAAGAACTTGAACATAGACAATAGTCCTGCTGTGGGATCATAGACTCTGGCATTTTGTCTATGTATCATCCTAAATAAGCTCTTCTGAAATTCTGAAGGAGATAGCAGATGTTATGGCAGGATCCCTTGCTATAATCTTGGGAGGCTGGGGAGGTCCCTGCTGACGGGAAGCCAGCCAGTGTTATTCACATCTACAGCAAGAGTGTGAGGAAAGACCCAGGGGTAGTCTGATCTGATCTGGTCTATTCTGTTCTGTTCTGTTCTCACTTGGGATGAATTGCAATACTTCAGATTTAAACACTGCTTAAAGACAGAGATCTGGGGCAAAACGGGGAGGTGGCTGGAGACAGAAAGAAAAAAAGAGCTTGAAAAAATTATATGACTGGATTGCTATGAAGTCAAGATTTGATAAGCAAATTGCCTTTCAATCTTCCATTGACATGTGTCTCAGTACTAATAATATCAATTTCTGCAAAATTAAGGATGTGTCCCACAGGGCTTTGCAAAATGTTCTTATGATGTGTCAGAGGCAAAATGTTGCTTTGTCTTCTCAGAACTTTCTTCAGCACATTTGTAATCTGATAAACTTTATTTAAGGATTGATGTGCACAACAGCAGTTGTGGCCAAGATGGCCAAGAACTGTTCACTTCCAGGAACAGAGACCAGTTTCTGTGAAGCTGAGCCCCCAACACAGGGTTATGATCAAGAACTCCATCAAAGAATTCTCTCACCTATAAGCACAAAAATAGACAGGACCAAAAATGTGAAAAATTATGCTATTACCGTTAATATCAATATCTAGAAAAGACTGAGAACTGAATTCTTCTGCCCTGCTGAA
>NW_008237221.1:4313383-4315628 GCF_000691975.1 Corvus brachyrhynchos | reverse complement strand
CATAGGGGGAAACAATTTTCACAAATTGCAATTCAAGCATAAGAAAGTTTGATTTCAAAGAACTGAGATTCTTACTCCCTTTCCTTTTACTTCTCCCTCTTTCTTAATGTTCTTAATAATAAAGGTACAAACCAGCCATGTCCTTGTACAAAAATATATTTGTTTCCTTCCTGTTTAAATTCAGACCTCCAAAAAATATTCATGCATCCTCCTCTTGCTTAGACATTTTTATACAAGTGTAAATCAGCTGACTACACAGGTGTTATTACCTATTTCTATATGTATAAATGAGATAAAAATCAGAGTCATAGTTTCCTACAATGGCATGCAATGCCCTTATGTTTGTGAACAGGAGACTGAAAAAATCAGAGGGAATATTTTTCATTTTAAAGTACACTTCTTAGATGGTAAAGAATATTTACATGTACAAATATACATTCAGGTAACATACTGTACCAGTCATAGAATATCTGTAATAAAATAAAATCTTGTGTTGAATTCTATCTCATATATATCTCATATATATAGGGTGCGTTTTAATCAGATTGGGAGTTTTTTTTTTTTGTAACCTTGCAAAAGCAGCATCATGCTTTTCTTATATCAGATGTGAGTGAAGTTCAACATGAAACATACCACTTTAAAGGAAATAAGTATCAATATCCACTAGCTATAATTTCAAATTACTTACTATAATGAGATGATTACTATCCAGGTTTGGAAGCAGAAGAGTTTACAACAAAGTTCTCTTTTCAGTACTTTATTCTCAAAAGGAGATGACAGAAAAAAAAGATAAAAGTCTAGTTTTCTGGAGAAGTTTTATGGCTTAACAGATTCACAGTAAATAAGTTGGATATTCATTGCTAGCTCTTTTTCTATCCTCCTGATACAGAGCAATTCAATTTCCTGATTTCTTTTTTTCCAGCTAAAAATCTTCACTGTAATATCTATATAGATTTAAACTTTTACATAGCAGCACTTGTCCTTTACTTTACCTATCACTGACCTCTGCTCATCTGCTGTAGTAGCAGCAGTAACAGCAATAGCAATGGCAGTAATAGTTTAGTGACTCAAATATAATGCCAGTGTTGCAATCTACTTCAGTGCAGTCAACAACGTTTGTCCAAACAAATGAATCTCCAGGTTTGAAGCATTTCTCATTATTCATGCACACTGCCATTAATTTGTTATGCAGCAGATTCCAAATGAGGGAATGAGCTGTGTTGCTGGGTTTTATATGATTTGGTTTTTATTGCAGTAACAGTGACTGATAGAATTATTCCCTTATCTGCAAAAACACGGGCAGATTTATGCAATATTAATATCTACAGCTAAATCCAGGCAGGTAGCTCAACAGAGGAGTCCAGACATTCTCATGCAGCTCTAGTTATCCAGAGGTTTAGAACATCCCTTCACTGTCAACAGCAACCATAAAGGTAACATATAATGTTTAAATTACATTTAAACATTTACAGACAATGAGAACCAGCTCTCCTGACCAATATATACCAACCAAGGTAATAAATTCCTGGAAATTCAAGCTAGTCCTTTGTTTTTGCTCTTGCTGCTTTGTATTATCCCCACACTGTAAACCAGACAGGCAACCTGCTTACTCAAGCTCATGCTCTATCTTCACCCCCTGCATTTTTCACCAAGACCCATAACCCTCTGGCAATAGGAATCAGCTGCAACTGTGCTCTCCATAGAGCGGTGTCATCACAGTACTTTTCCAGTGATGTAAGGAAAATTCCATAAAGACCTCAGTAAGCTTTTCTGAGTTCATCCACCTACTTTTCACTTCTCAGCTCTCCTTGGTGTTAAATTTGTCTTTCTTAACGTCTTCCTTCTACCATCCCATTCCTTCCTATTCCGTAGCACAAAATCAGTTTCCTAAATTCTTACACGATGCCTGCAATAGCTCTGCTTGTCCTTACTCACAGCTCCAGCCAACACCACGAACATAGCAGCATTTACATAATTGTGCCTTACATATTGCAAAAACAAATGTTTTAAATAATTATGGGTAAGATTGATTGGATCAGGAAAAAAAAAAGAAAAAGCAAAAATTCTCATTATAGATTTGAGAGAAGTGGGAAAAACATTTTTTTTTTGTATCAGTTTTGGATGTTATACTAAAGAATTATATAAGAGGTAATAAAACATACTTATCTACTTGCCAGTCTGGATGCTCCCAGTGTTCCCAAATACTTTTTCTATCTGTGGTTTTAAGACTTTCACAGTACTTCAG
>NW_008237221.1:4290860-4313314 GCF_000691975.1 Corvus brachyrhynchos | reverse complement strand
CCCTTAAAAGGTGATTGACATCTTTGGGGTGGGGTGTCAAATCATAACTAAATATTTTTATTTTGTTAGTATTATCCTAACAGCAAATAAATTATACTGTTCCTGTTATGTATACTGGCATTCTCTTGAGCATGTGTTGTGCTGTGTGCAAACTCATGCACAAACTTATAAAAACCTCTCTTAAAATTTCTTCAAGAACTCCAGCAAACAAAAGCATGATAGCTTCCACTTTGTCTAACAGGGCCAGAGATATCTGGCCTCGTTTTATATATTCAGTAGATACTTGTAGATACAAAAATACTGCTAGCAAGGATTTTCTTTCTATTTTCTAAGTCCATGAGAGACTTTTCTCTCTCACAGAAGAGGTAGCAGTTATGTAAAAAATCAAGCCACCTGCAACCTTGAAAAGTCTTGTTTATGGTACAGTAGAAAAATATTTTGACAGTGGATGTTTTAGGATTTTAGCCAATCACCCCAAGGGGTGGCTGATCCTTTGTCCAATTAGACTATGAAGGAAAAAGTCTATGAAAGAGTTTGTAAAATAATTAAATAAATCAGTCTTGCTGCACAATTCCTGCCTGCTGGATCTTCTCTCCTCCTCCTCCCTATGGCTGCGGGATGCAGTGATACACCCTAGGGCCCAGGCCTGCGGTAACAGATACCCAGTATCTGCCTGGGACAAAGCTTGTTGTGGAGCTCTAGCTAATGGAGAGAGATAAATAAATTCACCTTGGTTTATACTTTCTAATAAATTAAGTACTAGTGCCCATTATGAGTGATAAATTTGGTGGAATGTTCTGGTATCTTTCCTATCAACCAAAGGTTTCTTTTTCCCATTCCTTCACACATGTAAAAGTAGGGGGGGTTTTTTATTAAATCAAATGATGACTATTTCATGCAAAATTATTATCTTCTTTCATAGATCATTTCTTGATGATATATCCTATTTCTTGATTTTCCTAGATAAGTCTTCTAATCTCAGTATAGTTGTCAAACATCAGTACTTTCAATAATTTCACACGTTTTTGCTAAAAAAGTGTGATTTCAGATCTTCCTTATGTTATAGCTATTCCTATCTTATTTATCCTTTATCAAGAATAGCATAGCAGTCAAATTAAAAAAAAAAAAAAGTCAAAGCATTAGCAGAAATCTAAAGAGAAACAGTCTAGTATTTCACTTTACCAACTTCTTGGTAATGATAGTGACTGTTTTATAAGTTTAGGGGGTTTCTTCAGGTAATGTATATGAGTATTAGCATATTCTTCAAGTATTCTTCAGTTTTTCATCAAGGCCTTTTATCTATTCCTTTGACAAGGAACAAGGAAAGAAGCAGGCAGAGTGTTTAAAACTTGAGAAAATAAAAATATCTCTTCAAAGACATTTTATCTTATTACTTACATAGTACCACAAAGTAGATCTATTTTCTTAAGGAAAGTAATTTTTGTCAGAAAAAAGTCACTCTTACAAGACAAAAATTGTGTGCCATATAGTAGGGTTTTTGAAGACGGTAGAATTAATACTTTTTGCAAGTCCTAGTGTAGCTTTAACACTAGGTAGGTCAGTGCTGATTTTGACATTGAATAATGTTTATTTTTAAAAAAAGCACCAAATTTTCCTTTCAATACATTGCATGATAATTGCACCCATTGATGTAACTTCTGCTGTGAGGGAGAACATTTAACCACTCTGTATTCATACACTGCCAAAATGCACAGTTATAACCTGAATTTTGTTCACTTACTTACTAATGGACAACATCTGCATTGATAAGAACTTGTGATTTATTCAACTGAGTTAATCAATGCTCCCATTAGCTTGGTATTTAACATCAATCTATTCTGGTTTGAAATAAGAAGGGGAAAGACATTATGCCACATTTGGGAGAAGGTTAGAAAAAACCCAAACAAACAAAAAACCGCCATAAAATCAACTCTCATTCTGCCTATAGCCAAGGAAGAGATCAGAAGTGATCTGAAAAGCAAGATGTTTAAAAAACACATTGTCCGAACACTATCTGAATGATCTTTTAAAATAATTTCTGAAGACATATGAGAGCCAGTGCTCTTCCCATATCTTACTAAATTTTATTATTTGGTTTTCCTAATACAGTGAGATATCAGTAAACTGCACCTGTGGATGTTTGTGACTGTCATAATATCTTATGCAGAAAGGATAAAACAGAGCTACTTCTCTGTTGGCACTGACACAGATAGGAAAGCTATCTTCATAAATAAAATGTGCCAATATCTGAAATGATAACAAAAATCTGTCAACTGACAGGAACAGGAAGTTTTGAAGAATAATCTGCACATCTGCTAGCATCCTTTAAAATAAATGCTGGCTTCTATTAGAAAGAGAAAGAACATGCTCAAATAAAAGGATAAAGAGTGTGTGAAAAAATCAGTGAAAACTAGCTTCTCAGTTTTCTAATTGCAGTTGGAAATATTTCTATTCTTTTTGGGTTAGGAAATAGGAAGACTAATTACACCATAATATGGACAAGCCACTTTACAAAAACAGAAATATAGTCCTGAATTAAAGTTCTTGAGCCTCTGTTATAAGCATGAGAAAATCAAGGAGGGAAGAAGATATAAAATTGACCTGTCTGATATGTAATATAGACTGCTTGGTCATAAGTAATGGTAATTGTATTATTACTGTGATTTAATTAAAACCAAATGGAATTTTATTTATCAATGATAAATATCAATGATATCATCATCATCATCATCATATTTTAACCCTACATGTCCATTGAACAGTCAAGAAGCTGAACATGGTTATCAAGAGCCTCCAATACTCTACATGGAGAAGATTCATTCTGTTATTTTCAAAAATAGTCCTTCTAGGAACTTTCAAAGAAGCTGAAGGTGTTCAGAGACCATTCGTTTAGGCTGGGATGATGCAGAGACAACTTCTGGAAGGGCTGCTCCAGAACTGAGAAAGGCCACTCCATACTTACAAAGATTTTACATTCTTTCCCTGCACACAATCATTACTGGCACACATAGAGCCAACCACTGCTGGAGGAAGGATGCTGACATTTTGTTGGCCTTAAAAAAGCTGTTCTTGTGTTCTTCTGTGATAGTTATTGTTTAATAGATAATGTGAATTTTAACATGTCTTCCAAAGACCCCAGTGTTAAGGGACAGATGAATTTTCATATAAGTACTCTTTGGAAGGTTCAAAAATGAATCTATAAATTATTCCAGTTCTAGATATATGTCCACAACAGTGATTCACCACTATATTAATGGACTTTTCATCTGAGAATTCAAATTCTTTATAACCATTCTTTAATCAATCCTCATATCTAACCTAAATCTGATTCTTGGATTTCTTTGTGGTTTATATGAAAGTTTGAATATAACCAGAAAATTGCCCATGAAGATTTATTTGTTTCAAAAGGATATTTCTGTCAACGTAGATTTAATGTTGGTCTATGCTCATCAACAACAGCTGTATTAAACCCAGTCAAAACAAACTCTGCAAGCCAATGGTTTAGTACAATCTTACATTCCTCAGATTAGTAACAAATTCCAAGGAGAGAATTGCAATGAAATTCTGGACCTTGAATATGTGCTTTATCACAATATACAGTCATTAGAGTCCCAGTTTTCTCCCTTAAAGACACTGGAAATATGACTTTGAAGAAGAATAACCTAAGTATGCACAGAAATGTGAATAAGAAGGATCCTCTCAAAGGCATTCTTAATGTGTGATGAAAGAGACACAAATCAAAAACAATCACAGAAGACAAAGGAGAATGTAATTTTAGACCAAGATTATAGTCAACTTTAATAAGCATAATTGATTTTTCAGGAGTGTGAGACTGGAGGAAGAAAACTCTAAAAAAAGGTTTTCACTACACAGAATCAAACAGAAGAATAACTCCGCAGGGAAATTCAAGGTGACTGGTCTAAATGCCTCCAGTGTCAGAGAGCAAAAAGTGTGAATGAGATACCATCAGTTGTGATACACTAGAAACCACATAAATATGGAACATGAAATTAATCTCACCTTATGTAGATATTTTAAAATTATTTACCTA
The DNA here is from genome assembly GCF_000691975.1 of Corvus brachyrhynchos. Lineage (NCBI taxonomy): Eukaryota > Metazoa > Chordata > Aves > Passeriformes > Corvidae > Corvus > Corvus brachyrhynchos. Next base: position 4,309,263 of record NW_008237221.1, on the reverse strand, counting down.
GTCTCAGTCACCTGATCACAAAAGAATGGCTCTCTCCAGGTGGGCATCTCCAAAGAGGGATTTAAAACCTGAAGGGGCCCAAGAGTTTTTACAGCTTGTAGAGCCTAGACTCAGCATTTTACTTTTAATGTAGGTCTACTTAAGTGAGGAGTAAAAGAGTGGTGCAGTAAGAGAAGACACAATAATCACATAAGTAACCAAGAATTGTTGTTTTCTTCAAGTCCAGCCACTGTTTGTCTCTCCTGCTGTGAAAACTGACATTTCAAAGACCACTCAGCTTTTTGAAGACTAGCATTCTCCCAACCAGGCAGACCGCTCCAGAGCCTGTTTCTCCCATTAACAGTGTCTCCCAAATATTTCAGTCCTTTTTAAATACCGGTTTATCTAAAGATTGGGTTTTCGGCCTAAGGTTCCTTTATTCCAAATTTCAGTAAGGATCAGGCAAAAAAAAGTCTTTAGTGGACTCTAAATAGAATCAATATGTTCAGCAGCTCAGTTCCAGAGTCCCCAAAAGATACCACATTTCAATCTTAACAGAGTTCTGTTATTAGCTATTATCTGCCTTTTTGTTATTGGCAGTCTACTGTGCCTTCAATTAACCATATACTGAACATGCTTAAAAAAAACCAAATCTTTAAATTAAATCATTGCTATATATACACACCTGTTCACCTGTAAGGCATTTTGCAGTACACACATTTACATCATAAAGTGACATCACCCAGCTGCAGACTTTAATTAGCCATGTGGAGGACTGCCGACATCCAGCTTATTAAGGTGTTGTCCAGCTGTTAAGCAGTCCCATTTTCAGTATTCCACCACTCCATTTGCACAGTCACAGGTCATTCTCTGCTTTTCAGGTGCATATAGTGGTATTTCAGAGATTATTTATAACAAATATATCTGAGTGCGTTACAGTATATACTACAAAACAAATCAAGTGAACAGGTCTTTCAGTGAATGGTGAAGATGAATCAATGAATCAAGACAAAAGAACTCAGAAAATGAAATACGAGATTTTTTTCTGTCTACAGACCATCAGCATTGGTGCTGAGATCAACATGCAGGATGGAAAACTGAAACATGGACATCACAGAGAAGGGATAGAGGGAAAGAAAATGTTGCTGGAAGATCACAATCATAGCAAAATTGAAGACACGTGTCAAAGGCAAATCAGTGTACAAATTAGGAGAAAGCATAAGTAGGAATGATACAGACTAGAGAGATTTAATCCTAATATTCAATGTCAGTACATGATTGTGTGTCTAAAAATTATTTTGAAGACTTGTGAAAATATGTACTTTTATATCTGATCATTTCCAGAGCATTAAATTTGAAAGATATTTTGTTTACTATAGGTTTGAATAAGGACTTGACCTTTGAGCTTTGTATTATACAGAAGCACTCAATACAGCTTTCCCTTTAAGCATCTATCACATGGAAGAAGCGATTTCAATTATGACACCTATTCAGTTTGAGTACTTAAGATAAAATAAGGCTTTTTCTAGATGGCAGCTGAGCTAAGAATTTTGCAATATAGACAATTGACAAGGTCTCTGGAATATCCTTCTATAAATTAGAACTAATCAATACAAGCTGTTGTTCAGCATTAAAAAAAACAACTTTTCAGCAAAAGCACAGAAAGATGGTAGTGTGTCTAACAATGTCAACCAAGAAAAACTAGTGTCACACAGCTCCCTGCTTTTCTAATTTTCTAAACTCTAAGTTTCTAATTTCTAATTTCAGATGTTACAAATATAAAAGAAGTGAAAAGATCTCTTTGTACCATTTCCTGTATTTCTATCATCTCTCCTGCAGCTGAAACAGCTTTGGAGGGAGCAGCTGGGTCTGTCAGGAAACAAGAAACAAATAAGTTGTTGTTAAACAAGAAACAGTCAAGTAAATGTTTGTTTTGGTCTGCTTACATGGGTCCTTTTGAACTGGAAATTATTTGAATGTGATAGAATAGGTTCTACCTAGATAGAACTTGACATATGAGAAACAAAGAATCATAGATTATGCTGAGTTGGAAGGGACCCTACAGGATCATCAAGTCCAACTGTGCAGGACATCCCACAAGTCACACCATGTGCCAAAGAGTGTCTTCCAAATGCTTTTAAACTCTGTCAGGCCTGGGGCAGTGACCACTTCCCTGGGCAGCTTGTTCCAGTGCCCAGCCACCCTCTGGATAAAGAATGATTCCCTGATATCCAACCTAATCCTCCCTGACTCATGCCATTTCCTTGACTCCTGTCACTGGTCATGAGACTGAAGAGATCAGTACCTGCAACTCCACCTCCCCCTTGGGATATTGAAGAGTGCAATGTGGTCTACCCTCAATATCCTCTTCTTCAGGCTGAACGAAACAAGTCTTAAAATATGTATCAAAATATGAATTAAGAGGGTTTTCATAAACTTATATTTCTTTCTGTGAGGTCTTAAGATAGCTAATTGCTGAACTCCATCAGAGATAAAAGGTGAAAATATGTTGTCTTAGGTTACAATATAAGATATAACCAAAAGGTATGTATTCTGTTACTATCTGTGTAAGCTGTTAAGGTAAGTGAGGCAGTGTTCTTTATCCTGTCTGTGACTCATCCCTGATAACTCCTTCTGGGTCGCTATCTCTGCTAAATGGGCCAGCAAGGCCTCACTGCATGACTCATAAAATTCCATCATCCCACTGTGAGCTGCTCCGCCCAGGGGGAGGAACCAAGCATTCCTACCTGGCTATAATCTGATGTTTGGAACACCACAGTCAGCCCTTACCTACTGGATTCCCAAAGGACAAGAGCTACATAACCACCACTGGACCATCAGAGGAAGACCAGACCCTTCTACAGGATCACTGCTTCAACTGAACCACATCTACCACTTCAACAGAATTGCAGCCACCATTTAACTGGACTGCTACCACCACCCTGCCCGGCAGGGTTGTCAGGTTGTACTCTGACTCTGTCAATGTTTCTGTACTATTGCATTTATTTTCATTTTCCTATTAATTTGTAGTTCTGACTTGGAATCTCTCACTGGTTTGCTTTCAAACTAGTACATCTTTCCATTTTGTGAGAATGTGGTCAATAATTTTTTGAAGGGGCAATTTTATATTAGTGGTTCAGTGGAATCTAAGCAAGCCAAAGTAATGTAATTATTGAAGCAAGCATACAGAAAAAAATCATAAACCATTTAAAATAACAAGAGCTGAGTCACTGAAGTTTGCAAGATTTCATTTAAAACTCTTTATTTTTCCTTCCTTTATAAATTAAAAAAGAACAAACTATAATAAAAGCCAAAATCAAACTACTTCTATTTTATGAAAATAATCCTCTTATATTGACCCAAGCTGAATTATTTCTGATTATATTGCTTCATAACAGACTTCATATATAGTTACTTTTTTATGATGTAAGGGGAAAAACAATCCAAGTGAAGAAATTAACTCTGATGGGAACTCAGTTACAGCCAGTTCAACTGCTTACCTTCTTCTCCATCTGGCCAAGCTCTCAATCAGCCTCAACTTAAAAGTTTTCTCTCCCTATACTCCACTAGACAACCCTTACAATATTCCAGCTTTGAGTAAAGAATTAATGCTCCCTGGAGGTAGGTCTTCAAGGTTCCCCTTTTGAGTCCATGGCCCACCATTTCTTACTCTGCCACAAGAGACAAGTATTTAGGTGTTGCTTCAATTCTCTGAGAACACAGTAATGGTAAGTGTGTTTCTTCAGAGGTAAATATCAATAACTAAATGTTTTGGCTAGTCATTTTCTTCATGGAAACTTGGTCCAGTTCAGGTCCCAACCCAGAAGAACTACATCAGAAGTGGCTGAAATAGGAAGTGGATGTTTCTCCCTCTTTCAGTTAACCACTGAGTGAATGTATAGACTGAGAACCAGAAAAGAGAGAAATGATCCTGTTGCTAGTCATCCTTTGTTCCTAAAGGCATATGTGACATGGACACATTCAATGCACCTTGAGGTCTAATGGCAGTAAATGGATGAGAGTTTTTAGCAGTTACTCTCTGGCATATTTACAAAAAAATCTTTGTTTAACAAAGCTGTGTTCATTCCTTTTTGTAGATATTTTCATTAATAACTTGGATACCACAGTTGGAGTAAACAGTGCAAGGTGCTGCTCCAACTGTTTAGTATGTGTTGGATTTGTTCAGGTCCATGTTCTTAACTGACCTGCAGTGCACCTGGCTGTTGCTTGCTTGATTAACCATGCTTATTATGCAAATGAGAAGCATGGCTGAGAGAAGTCTGAAAAATCAGAACACAGCAAAATACAAAATACTATAGAAAAAAACAACACAGAAACAAAGTGGCTTTCCAGAATGTGGGAATTCCAAGAGGCTGATTGCAATTGGAAGGAAAAGTACCAGAATCTGGGAGTCTTTGTGGACACCAAGCTGAACGTAAGCCAGTAATTTACCCTTGCCACAAAGAAGGTTAAACATATCCTGGGTTATATTAGACAAAATATTGCCAGCAAATTGAGGGAGGTGATCCTTTCCCTCTACTCAGCACTGGTGAGGCCACACCTCAAGTATTGTGTTCAGTTCTGGGAGAGAAGCATAGACAACCTGAAGAGAGTCCAACAAAGAGCCACAAAGATGATCACCGAAAGAAGGGAGAAAGGAAGGAAGGAGGAAAGACCTTAACTGCCACTAAATTCACTCTCCTTTCTTGATAATATCCCTTTTGCAGCAATCATTTCCATTCTGAGCATATGCCCTGGACTAGATGAATTTGCTTCTTGCACATGATCCTGGATCTCAGAAGCCAGACATCTCTCTTAAATTCACAGCAAGAGTTTAATCTTCTGCACATGCCTAACAAATCCACATGGGATTGGATTTCTCACAAATGCAGTTATAAGTGCAGGCAAATAGAGCCCAGCTTCTCTATAATTTCTGTTGTACCTTACATCATGAGGGGGAATTTCTGGTTTCCACTGTATGCTGAATTGATTTTTTAATAAATTACACTGGCCAAAATGGAAAACATTTCTGGGATTAGGCGATTAAAATCAGGGTATCCCCAGCCAAGGATATTGAATTTAGCTCTTACATACTCCCCCATGCCCTTAGTTGTGTACTCCTTCAACAGAGGGCTGAAGATCTAGACTCTGTATAAATCACTGAAGTCTAGTCTCTGAATTTTGACTAGTCTTTAAGCATTAAGCTGATGTGCAAATTGTGAGCACTGCCAGCATTTTTCAAAATCATGCTTATGCTCAATATTTCACACTGTCTTCTGACTTGGTTGATATATCTCTCATGGGAGACAAAAGAAAATAATTGTATATACAAAAAAAGTGGGTTTTATCCGGAGAAGTTATTAAAAATTTTGACAAAACTACCCTTATTACAGAAATATTTATAATTAGAAAGTTACTTTTAATTATATGACTTACCAATCTTTTGCAAGTGTGTGTTAATTGTAATGAATTTTACTTTTTTATTTCAATGTAGGTGCACTGTTAAAACAGGGAATAGAAATATTAAGGTTAGTTTCCTAACATTTTGCTTAAAGGCAAAATTCATGACAGCGTCAACAAAAAGATTGAAATGTTTAAGTTTCAACTGGACTGAATTTCTACCACCCTGAAGGATACATGAAGCAATTGCATGGAGGCAGAACCTATCAGTGCTTCATCCGAGACCCCACTTCATCCACTCTCCCACTGTGGAACCAGATTCCTTCAAGTCCCCAAACCTAGTTGTGCAGGCCAGAAATCTTCAGATTTTCTGTTATCTGTGTTGAAGTGAACACTTTCAAACTCTGTATTAGTGAATACAGAAATTAAGACTATAATTTACTGTAGGTTTGATTATAGACTCACTTTAATGATTGATGGAGAATGAATCCTTTCAAGGTACAAAACTCAATAAAATCAGGAAAAAAACCAGTAATAAAGAAGGCATATCAAAATCTTCCTAGTGAAATATATGTTTGGTCATAAAATAACACTTTTAATTTCAAAACACCAGAGATAAGATTTTTACCTTTGAAGACACTGTCAGGAAAAATAAGGAAAAAATCATCTTCTAATTTTAATTTTGATTTTCAAAAACTGGAGCATTTTTATTTCAGTTTTTCATCTTTTATTCATTTATAAAATGAAATACATTTCATTGATTTCTCCCCTTTTTTCTTTATATTTTCTTCCACAGTAAGTTTTCAACATTTTGCTGTCTTTTGCCAAAATCTGAATTGTAAAAACAGGCACAAAAAAAGTTCCAGACATCTCAGATTCTAATGGATCTACAGATAATAAAGACAATGCATTTTTGTGACAATGATCAAAATTATGGGGTTTTTTTATTAAAAACATTAAAATGTATTGGAAAATCCTAAAAGGAAAGAAGTATGAAAGGAAATTTAGAACAATTTTCTAAAAGAATATCCTTTCTTCACAGCTTTTTCAGTAAGTTCTTAATTATTCTTTTCAGCCTGAAAGTCACATATTTTTCAAACAGTTAAGTGTGAAAGGGTACAGATAAATCAGCAGGTGCCTCTTTGCTTTTCCAATAATATAAATAGCTTTAGAAATCCACCTATGTATCCCAGGGACCTCCTCAATTTTTTGAACATTCAGACCACATCAGTTTTGACGTATGTTTGAAGAATGGGCAAAGGTTAGGGCTTGTTCCTATTTCATCTGAGTTAGTTTGGCCATGATGATTCAGAAGGAACTCATTCGTTCCCATGGCAATACAGTGAATTCTGTAAAACTCTGCTTCTGTCATTGCAAATAAAGCATTTTTTTTCATGAAAATATACCAGTTGAAAGAAAATATTAGGTAACAGACAAACCTAAGGTCCTTGAAGATAAATAATTAATTTCAAAGGGATTTGCAAGTAATTCATAAACTGAAAATAGGTCAGTAGAAGTCTGAGAGGACTCCAGTATGGAAAAGTGCAGAGGAACTCCAGATAGGAATTCTTAATAAAATAAGAATTTGAAAAGTTCTCTTCTGGGACAGATTCTGTCGTGTGGCCACCCTTGGGTATCATGAAGGATTCTTAAAGACAAACCCAAATAGCTACCAAAGTAACAGCAAGTAATGTCTTCACACCTCCAGCTCCTCAAGGGTGCAAGACCATTCCCCAAAGTTCACCTTGGTAGGGCTGTAGAGAAAGGAGGACACATCCCTAAAAGGGTGGCCTGTAAGGGAGCATGGATCTTCTCAAAGAAGGCAGGAATAGGCTTGTTGGTGGAAACACTAGGTAGGAGGGCATTTCTCTCCCTGTAGTTTTTCCTGACAGCACCACAGGGCATTATCCAGGTCATCACACCAAGAATTAATGCGTTGCAGATCCAATTTTTTAAGAAATGTTTTTTAGGAAAGCATTAACTATTCCTTACAGTGTTCCATTTTGGCTAAGTTGCCATAAACCTTCAAGATGTTAGAACAGTAATGAATCTAGTTCTCTGTTATCTCTTTATTCATACCCCCACAGGAAAAAAACCCCAAGAAACAAATCCAAACAAAACAAACAGATAAACAAAAAACACCCCACAAACACAAATTCTAAATTTTCATAAACCATCTCAGAACAAAACAGTCAAGACTTAATTGTGAAGATCAGCAAGTCTACCAGTTAACACTGATGTATCATATCTATCATTTCAAGGGAGTAAAATGAATTGTCACTGTATAAAGTGTGGAATTATTAGCACAGTTTTTCATATTCTAAAGAAAATAAAAATAATTGCATTAATTAAAATGAAACTTTGCAGAATAATTTTTCTTCCAATACAACAATAGCATCTTAATGGAAAAGAAAAACATACAGGGTTGTGTTTAGGTGGGATGTCTTTTGGCTCCCAAGCAAAAATGGAATTAAGTTTATTTCACTGAAAGTTAGTCTTCTAAGATACCTGCTTTGTATCTTAGAAGAAGTGGCTTACTACACACACAGAATATGCCTTCATTTTCTTAATAACTAACTAATAGCATAATCAAAACACTTACCATCTCTCTCATTAATTCTCTCTGTATATTTATGTTTCAGTCACTAGTGCTTGATTTCTGTTTACTGTTTCAAGCATATGTAGAACCATAAAATCAGAGTCATTGAATCATAGAATGGTTTGGGTTGGAAGGAACCTTAAAGATCATCTTGTTCAAACTCCCCTGCCATGTACAGGGACACCTTTCACTAGACCAGGTTGTTCCAAGCCCCATCCAACCCGGCCTTGAAGACTGACAGGAATGGGGCATCCACAGCTTCTCTTGGCAACCTATTCATTCCAGTGCTCAGCACCCTCACAGTAAAGAATTTCTTCTTTATATTTAATCTAAACCTACTCTTTTTCAGTTTGAATCCATTCCCCCTTGTCCTGTCACTACATGCCTTTGTAAAAAAGTCACTTTCTGCCTTCAGGCAGTGGAAGGCTACAATTAGGCCACCCTGAAGCCTCCTCTTCTTCAGTTTGAAAAAAACCAATTGTTTCAGCCTTTTCTCATAGGAGCAGTGCTCCATCCTTCTAGTCATCTTGGCTGCCCTCCTCTGGACACTCTCCAAGGGCTATGTCCTTCTTGTGCTGGGCACCCCAAAGCTGGATGCAATATTCCTAGCAGGGTCTCACCACAGCAGAGCAGGGGGACAGAATCCCCTCCCTTGACCTGCTGCCCACTGTGTTTTGGGTGCAGCCAAGGACATGATTTTCTTTCTGGGCTGTGAGTGCCCATGGCTGGCTCATGTCCAGCCTCCCACCCACCAGCAGCCCCAAGTCCTTCCAGGCAGGGCTGTTTTCAAATTCTTCATCCCCAGCCAGTGTCAATACGAGGGTTTGCCCCAATCCAGGTGCAGCACCTTGCACTTGGTCTTGTTAAACCACATGAGATTCCACATGGACAAATATTTGCATGTGCATTATTTGCATTAAGGTTAGCCTCTCCAAAGTGAGTAGGCTATTTTTCATGATTGCTTTTTTTTAACATCATCCTTGCAAGAAAACTTCTGCCATTTTCGGGCCATATTCATTACCTCAAATTTTACTCTGAAAATTTGGAAACAGAACTGTCAGATAGAAACTGAAGGTAGCTGTTTCCCTGTTCCAGTTCTATTTTGCATCTTCACTGAATTGTGCATCTGTTTTCAACTTCCATTAGTACTATTTATCTGTGCTCTAGTCAGCCCTCAGAGTCACCATTAGATGATCAGGATTTTAGTTTGCTAAAACATAGCAAACATAGACTAGCACAGGACAGGAAGACAGCCTTCAAGTCAAATAGATTACAGTCTAGATAATTCCTGCTCTCAGAGTCACACCCTGTTTTTAATTTTAGTGGTGAAAATGAGGAAGAAAGTGGGTAAACTCATTCATTTTGGTTTTGGTTTGGGATATGAGATATAGGTGAGTTCTCTGCTGTTCAAATCAGAAGTGAGATAAACTAGATAACATCTTGCATGTTCAGTTATATTCCTGTTCTTTCATGATATGTGACTGGGCCAAAATGATCATCCATAAAATGGGTAAATTCCTTCTCCACCTATATTTTCAGTGGATCGATATGATGGACAGTTTATTTATTACATAATTATAAAATAATACAGGGAAAATCTAATTTCTTTTGTTGTCCTCCACATTTGTCCTCATGCTTTTGGAGGTCTTCATTAAGGGTCTGAGTTTTTTACCTCTGCAAGGATGTTTTATCACTGTAGACAGTGAAAACTGATAACAAACATCTCTGAGCATGCTGTGTCTCAATTTCTGGATTATCTTTCCAGACCCAGGTCTCCCCTGCTGTCAGAGGTTGTAGCACCTTTTGGAAAGCAGCAGAAGAATTTTGCTCCTGTAGCTCTTCTGCCTCAGCTCATCTTCCAATGAACTAGATTTAGCTTTTGAATAAATTGGGTCTCCTTCTGTGACTTTTTATCTGTGCAGAGCCACAAATTTATTTTACCATCCTTGTTTAGGAGACTGTAGCTCTGGGCAGAGAGAGGTACAGGCACCTTGTGGCAGGTGAGGCTCACCTCAGTGAGCTTAGTCAGCTGTCCAAAAATTGAGTCCTTTCATTTTTTGAACCATTTCAGCAAATTGCAGTGTGTTAAGGCAGAACTGAGAGTGAAGCTGCTGCCAGGGAACCCACCACAGACAATCTTCAGAGAGGTCAAGTTAAGCTTTGCTTTAGCGAGGTGTGGAGGCAACATAGCTCTGCCAGTACATCCACATAGTAATGATGAACTGAGGATATGACACTCTCAAACGAAAAGGCTCTATGTGGACCCTACAACTAAAACTACAGCCAGAAGTAATTAAGCTCCTCAGCAATGACAGAAACAGCCAAGACTTATTTTCAGGTAGGAAAAAAATGCCAACAAATTCTATATGCCATGCATGTAACTGCAATGCTCATTTATTATTTAAAAAATATATTTTAACACTGTTTACATCCTACCATAACCCTCATAAACCAAGAAGAATGGAGAGGTTATTCAGACGGACACTACACAAAGGTGTACAAGGCATACAGCATCTTCACTGTTCCTTAACTCCACCAGTGAGACTAACAGTCCTCATGACCTGGTGATTATTTTAACTTAACCATGATACCTCGTGTTGGCCTTCTCTCCAAAAGCAACAGAGAAGAACCATAAATATCATAACAGTTGCTCAGAGGAAAAAACTTCTCACATGTAGATTTAGTAATCTATCAATGTTTCATAGATAATGTCAGAAACAGAAATCCAGTTAGTGACCACTCAGTTAGCAGAGTTCTTCAGGATTGTTCCCATGACATGTAAGAGAAATCCAGCTCTTGAACTGGGATTCTTAAATCTGTTGAACACCATCAACATATTTTTTTTTATTTTAAGCTTAACAATGGCCACGCTTTTAATCTTTATTTGACTCTTGCCAGCAGAAGAAACAGGTGCTCAGACACAGCACTGTCCTGGGTCCCTTGCAGTACTTTACCATAATACTGCTGTGTGGCATTGTGATAGTGAGAACGGGGAAACCAAGCTGGAAAATGAACAAATCTTAACAACTGCAGGTGGAATAAGCACATTCTATCACACTGTTCCCAATTTTGTCACTAAAGATATTGCTCCTGTTGCAGTTTTTAACAGTTTGTCCAGTGTAGACCATGCATGTATTTATATGCTCTGACAAATAGGCCAAGTTAGCATTGTTCCATCCAACTGTTAGGGGCCGGTTTTATATAGAAATAATAAAAGTCTTATCAAATAGCAATGTCTGCTTGGGGGAACATGACTTAGCTTGTCAAAGGGAGCTTGGGAAGCTATCTGAAAAAAAGGATTTTAAAGCGTTATGCCAGTATATCTTCTACCAGGCAAGACTACTTCCCATTAGATTTTCATGTTGAGTATAAAGGTGTCTTATGCTAGTATAGAATATCCATCTTCCTAGACAAAAATATCTGTACAACAAGAAGTTTTTTCCTAATAAATGTAATGATAACCCATTTGAAGGTGATTTGTATTGCTTTTTCATCACTGGATTAGCTAAAGTTAAGATTGGATTAGACTTTCAGTTAAGATATATATTGTATATTTAAAGAAATGGTATGAAGAGGAGGTCAATACAACATACAAGGATTTGCAAAATTGGTAGTCTCACTTCAGTTTGGAGCAACACTTCCTCACCTTTGCCAAATTCGTAATGAAAAATTAGAACTGGCAGACCACAGTTCCAGGCTACTCCAGACCTAGAGGTTCAGGGTAACTCCAAATACAGAAATTTAGAAATATCTATGCCCATGATTTCTGACTCAATATGACAGAGAAGTGACAGCCCAAGACCTGATATTTTTTGTCAGGTGAACTGCACAAGACCTGAGCCTGACAACTTGAGAGCTGCATTTTTGTCCATCTGGAAGATTGGTATGACTGGGTTATACAGTTTTGCACAAAGCCAAACATTACAAATGGAACCCACAAGACCAGTAGAGTTCAGCCAGAACAATGCCTAATGACACCCAGAGATTCAACAGTACTAAAACATCATCATGTAGCATTTTATATGCCATGAATTAAAGTTCTTCAGTGAATTCCTTAATATCTCTGTCTCCAAGTCACTGATGTCCTCTTGGAAAAAAAAAAAAAAGAAAGAGAGAGAGAAGCAGAGTTTGGATCATTCATTGATTTCAAAGCAGATATGAACGAAAAGTGAACACCTTCCAAAGCCAGGTTGCTGGTAGGAAGGTAATGATTCATACTGATTCTATTATAGCTAGGGAAAAATGAAGCTATCTGGATATGAAACAGAAATAAAACATCAGGACATGTGGGTTCTACCAGTGAACTATTAAATTGAAGTCAAAAAGTTGGCAACACAGCGAGTAAAAATCTGGAATTGTTAGATCTGCTGCCTGATTCTGAAACCAAATCATTTTGATTTAAAAAAAAAAAAAAGTTAGAAGGGGAGAAAGAAAAAACAGGACAGGTTGAAGAGGGAGAGACATTTTAGCTGAACCACCTTCAAATCCATCTGCATTTATCCAGATGAAACTTCAAAGCTTTTTGAGGTCCGTTAATTGTTACCCTGCTGCTCAAGCTTCCCTGTGTCATCCAGCAGAGATTTTAACCTTAGTAAGTATAGGATAATGAGTGCTCATATGGCACAAAGGAACTACAGTGCACACAAAAATAATGATTCTGTCAGTTAGGAAAAAGTATTTAGTACCATAAAGTGATTTTTCCAGTGTTGTAGTCAACTGCCTTCAATGTCTGTTGTCTCCAAGGCTGAGTGAATCACCTTTTAAATATATATAAAGATCTCCTGTGAAATCACTTTGTCAGTAACTCAGCTGCACAAGGTAGAGATAACCTATATCAAAAATTCCTGACAGGGACTGTGCTTCCTTAGCAGGTCTTTGAAACCTTCCCACTCAGTGACCTCAGGCTTCAATGAGTCATTGTAAAAAAGTCAAGCTGGTGTATGTAGGTAATGAATGCACAGATTCATACTGCTGCTGTTACAGCTATGGAAAAAAAATGAACACTTCTGAAAATGAAAATCTGTAGAGTTTATATTTGGAAAAAGAAATGTAACAAAATCTCACTGATTTCACAGCGTGCATCTATACTGTCAGATGGGTTCAGCACCTCTTTCATTCCATGACACCAATCTCCAAGTCATCTGCACTGCATATATGTTACAAATCGAGTTCTCTTCTTAGCAAAAACAGCCAGAAGAGAGTCTTGCTGAGTGAATTGCATTGAACAAGCAGTATGGATGTGGTGAGACTTGCCTACTGCATGAGGCTCTACACTTGAGTGGGACAGACATGTGCTTGCTTGTCTGGAGAAACAAAGTCATGGTGAGTACTTATGCTGGAATTCAGCAAGAAGAAGAAAGGTTCTTTCCTTTCCACTCTAATCAGTCTTTGTGGCACTTTCCACTATGACAGATACATGGAATTGCTCTTTCTACCTAGGCTCTTTCTACCATGGAGCTTTGCCAGGACGCACTGCGGCCAGCTACAGGAAGGGGTAAAATGGGGTAGTCTCCTATTGCCTTCCTTTTTTTTTCTTTTCCAATATAAAACCTTTGCAGCTTAGACTGTAGACTAAATGTAGTCTTAGGTGCCAAACAGCACCTGGCATTCATTGCAATGAATATGCTCTTATACAAATTCAGCCTACTATAAAATTCATTATATAGTCTTTCATTTCAAAAATCACTAGAACTAGTAGAAATTTTTATTAGAAATGATCTCTTTCACTCCAGTGTTTTCATAAGGAGAGAAAGCTGCAGATGCATTCCTTAAAATTCAGCCAGTGGCCAAACTGTAGAACTGCATAAGTGAGAGCTGAATGAGTTCTCTATCTTACTAAATTAATTTGAGCCCGTACTCACCTTACCCTATAACACCTACCTTAAGGCCTTAAGTCAGGAGCACAATCTCCCTGAATTTTCCCTTTAGTTTGTCTAGAAAAACAAACACTCCCTATAATTCCCTATAACTGATCAGTCTGTGGATCAGCCGTCTGAATTCAGCAGCTGCGTAGAAGGGACATGGCCTGCGAGGCAGCAGCGTGGCTCCCTGCAGGTGTTTTCAGTGTGTTACAAGTGTTTTAATTGGCTTCTTCTCCTATGAGGACACACATCCATGTTGCTCCCTCACACTACTTTTGAGCAGATGCCACATCCAGACCTAGCTGTGCTGAAAACCATTGCTATTCCCCCCTGCCTACCTATGCAAATACACAACTTGCTGAGAGCTGTGCAAATTCACCCCAGAAGCACGTGAAACAAAACCCAAGTTCCTTGTGTGCCACTTCTTTTGTCTAATTAATACTCCATATGGTCTCTCAAGGAGGGAACAAGAAATCATGAGAGAGATATCTTTTTATAAATACTCCATGGAACTTCAGAGATGGTCCCATGTTCTAATAAACATCATTATTGTTTGTATACATTTAGACAGGTACTTGCATAAATTTGTATTATCAGTCACACCTTGGAAATGCACAAATACAAGGATTTGCAATTAATTATGGGTCCATCTGGTCTCTGTGGGTTGTTAGCAGGGTAGTTAGTTTTACAACTGCAAACTCAGGAGCTCAAATTCAAATCCAGCTTGTGGGCTGTGGATCACACTCCAGTCTGTTGTCATTTACTGCTCTCAGCCTGAGGGCCATCCTCTACCCCCAGGGCTATTTTTGAAGAATAACTCTCCAGTTTGGGGGTGTGGTTTTCCTACCTTTTATTCTTCCAGGCATGTGTATAGGACTTATTTTTCTTTCACATCTGTTTAATATAAAAACTGCATGCAACACACAAGGACATATAGTTTATGTATTAACATATTTTATGACAGAACTTGTACTCTTCTAAAGTCCTAAATATATACAGGGTACACATGGCACACATCATTATCAGGAGAACTGGCCAAACAGGTTAAAGACTGCTTTTGCCATTTGAAAAACTGGAAATTTTTACTTAAAATGGATGAGACTTGTATGAATAACTTAGGATTTTTCCTAATAAATTAGGCTGTGTGGTCATATGTTTTGACACATAAATTACCTTCCAATATTAAATAGCTAACAATATTTCTGACAAAATTCAGTAAAAGCCATAGCAAGTGATATCAAAACAATGAAGCTACTTCCAATTGCCTATATTCCCCATAGCAATTGGTCCTCTGTGTGGTCTGGATGACATGGCCTTCAAAACCTGAAAATTGTATCAAACTAATTTCTAACAGAGGTGTTACCGGTATTCCAAACATTAAAATAGGCAAGGACACAAACAGGTCAATTTGAGCGAATGCATTCCTCTAAGATTCATAATTTCCTAGGAGTTTTAGGGACAGCCCATAATTCCTTCGTGCTGTTTTGTAAATTGACAGACGAGAGTGTGACCTGGCTGCTTTTTAATAAAAAGTTATAGTTATTTCTTTACTGTTCTGTAACCAGCATCTAAGGTTCCGGACAATAAAGACAAGGGATGAAATGTCTGAACCCATCATTTCCTTGCAAACTGCTTAGACTCATGTTTGTAATTCCACGGATATTGCTATGCCAGATTATCACATCTGTCAAAGAATATTGATTTGCATGAACACAGCAGTTTAATTGCCAGGAATATAGTCCTGAGGAAGGGAGAGCAACAGGCAAGGGCTTGTTTGTTAGTGTGTTTTCTCGAGTGCAATGCAAGAAGGTCTGCTTGTTTTATTCTGAGACCAGTCATTTCTGTTATTCTGGCCTTGTATTTTTGTTTAATTTGACCAATGTGTTTTTCCAAACAATGAGGTTTAACTTTGCCTTCAATGCTGTCATTCACTTGAGATCAGTATAAAACATGTCTATGCTTTCCTCACATTTTGCAATTCCTATATAATGTCTGTATTTCTCCTGTTAATCCCTTTGGAATTACTTTTACACATCCCTTTGGAATTACTTTTTCAAAAGTCCTGCATAATATTTAAATACAATTCAGACTGAAAATATGGCCTTGAAACATCTTGTCCCAGGAATACTGTGTTAGTAGATCTATTCTCTGTGTAAGATGTTGTCTTCAACCATTTAAGTTCACTTTTCAACTTAGAAAGGTGAACATTCTCTTTCTTGAGAAGGCAGCTCTTGAACTGACTACAGCATGCTTTAGCCGAGTAATATAGAGTGTGAATTTTAATAGAAAAAATTCTGTTTTATCTTCAATTAGAAAGCATTTACAGTAAGTATAAAAAGTGATCCCTGTGTGTTTATGAGAGGCACAAGGAGTTATTTCTAGCAGTAGAAGTAGAGCATTTTAGTCTCTTCTAGATATTCCTGAATCACAGAAATTAATTAACATTTTTCTGACAGCCTCATTAATCTTGGATGGCAGCAGATATAAGCATAGAAAAATGATCTGGTATCAACCATAACTCAAAAAACTTCTGTCCTTTCAGAGAGTGAAGAGCATTTGCATTTTACATAATTTAACTTTCCAGCTCTGGTTAAGAAGTAATGTGCCGCCTTCACTGACCAGTGTGCTTATTTCATTCCCGTTCTACTTATTCTACCATCTTCAGAAAAATACATCCATTCAAGATTCAAATTTAGAAAGATGGATAGCTTCTGAAGTTCTGTTGACAATTTTCCTATGACCAGAGAGCATCTTGTAGCTTTCTTTAATGATCGGGGATTTCCATCTGTTGAATCCTTCCTATTTCTCATCTGCACTGGATTTTCATTTCTTAATAGTGAAGAAGAAAGTAAATATATGTTTTCCAATCTACTGTTTTCCATATTTTTTTTTTTGTACTCAGATTTATTCCATGGATTCCACTTCCAAAACTTAAAAGAAAGATCTGTGTAAAGTGTCTAGCTACCTAAAGTTCCCATTCTAGTCAGAGGAAGGAAGATGGAGCAGTACCTTCTCAAAATACGACCTTACATGATTCTACAGATTAAGAAAGCCTTTTACAGAGAGAAGACACCTGCACTCCATTTAAACTCTGATTATTTGTCTAAATTTAGACTGATTCAGTACTAAAAACTGAACTCCATCCATTTACCTTCAGGTGCTTGTAATGACTTTGTTTCTTTCATTACATTGACTTGCAAAGTTCTGTCAGAATTTAAATCTATATATTTTCCATATTAATTCAAATTTACAGCGCATTTATCTCACTTTGTCGCAGTCTTGATTTTTGCTGGGAAGGGTTCTTCAGAACTGAAATTTTTTGCCATTATCTTCTTTATTTAAGCTATGTTTCTCCTGTTGGCACTTAAAAACTCTTACATACTGAGAGTATATACCAAAGTAGTTTCTGGAGTTTTCCATCTCCTGTGAAATACCACTGTGCTCTTAATTGTGAACTGTTCCATATGTCTTCATGCCTGAGGTATCCATCCTTACAGTGCTTCAGGTCTTCCATCACCTCAAACCTGTGCAAACACCATCGCTCAGGGGCTTTAGCAGACAATTTCTTTGGCCTGGAAAAATTTTACTTTGCCAAGGGTGAGTTCTGAATCTTTTAGTAGCTTCTTTTTGAGTGCTTTTCCCTAGATGGTTATTACCATCCCTGCCCACTCTGTGGGGTCCCACGTGCACCCACAGAAGCACAGGTGGGTTCAGTGTGGCTTTGCGAGCCGGTCTTTGCCACTTCGCTCACGGCTTCTGCTGGGGCTACTGGGGCACAGAGCCAACGCTCAGGGGCAGGCTGAGCCTGACAGGAGCAGCTGGTCCGGCACAGGGCTCGGAGCAGGCAGGCACAAACACTTTGCAACCTCCCCTCACAAAGCAGGTATGGGCGCTGCGTTTTTGCAGCAGCTCTCGCAACGCTTTGCTCTCTTAGCACGCATTGTCACAGGCTCACTATGGCTGGGCAGTGAGGGGAGGGAGACATGGGCAGCGCACATGGAGATGCCACTGTCCCCAAGTGTCTCGGAGTCTCCCTGGCTGCTACCATCCCCACTCTCGGTCTCGGCTGTGTGGGAATGTGAGGTGGATTGGGTCTCACGAGTGGGACCACCGATGGAGGGCACAGGGACACAGGGGGAAGAGGCAGGGTCCGCGGCTGGGAAGGGATTCTCGTCGGAGGGAGAAGGGCCCAACACAACACGTATCGATGCACGGGAGGGGCCACGGACGGAAGAGGGACCGCGAGCGGTAAACTCTCGGTCTCGGCTGTGTGGGAATGTGAGGTGGATTGGGTCTCACGAGTGGGACCACCGATGGAGGGCACAGGGACACAGGGGGAAGAGGCAGGGTCCGCGGCTGGGAAGGGATTCTCGTCGGAGGGAGAAGGGCCCAACACAACACGTATCGATGCACGGGAGGGGCCACGGACGGAAGAGGGACCGCGAGCGGTAACATAAGCGGGAGCAGGCAGGGGAGAGGGACCACGCACGGGTGAAAAGGCCGCCACTCCTGCCGGGGCTTTCACGTGGTGGCTGCCATGTTGAGGAGCGGAAGCGGGAGAAAT
>NW_008237221.1:4290232-4290730 GCF_000691975.1 Corvus brachyrhynchos | reverse complement strand
CTGCCCACCACCCCCGTGGGCAGGGAACAAAGGAGACAGGGAGAGAGCAGGCAGACGGTAGCAGACCTGTGCACTCTGGCAGAATCCATCTCCTGGTTTCCCTTGAAGAAGGGCAGAGGGATCAGGGATGCAGGGAGAGGGAAGTGGTAAAGGATTTTTTAAACCGGGGTTAACATTTCCGAACCGTTTCACAAGACTATCAACAGCTTTTGCTAGCTTGTAAAGCAAATAACCTTTTCCCGATATAAACAACCATCGCACAAAGCATTTTAAATACTCAACTAACCACTGCTTAAATAACCATTGAACAAAATGTTTTAAACCTTCCCTGGTATAACGAAAATTTTCCCGAACAAGGACTTTTAGAACTGGGAGAAAGGCTTCTCGCAGCTCTCTTTTAGGAGCTCTCCCGGTTTTTTCTTCTGTTAAAGGAATTTTGGAGCCGGGCTGTGGCCGCCCTGCCCCGCTGCTGCTTCGAGCCTTCGCTAGCTGTAGCCG
>NW_008237221.1:4204487-4289514 GCF_000691975.1 Corvus brachyrhynchos | reverse complement strand
CTAGAAGGTTGTTGGTCTCCTCCGCCAAGCCCCTGATAGAACTCAGAGGTTTCTTTGGGGCTATGGCTGGTCAAATGCGACTTAAATCCAGGAACTACTGGAGATGCTGTCGGGGATGGTCCGAGGCTGTCCACGTTGAGGCGTCATTTAATATTGTCCCTGCCCCGCTCTGTGGGGCCCCACATGCATGCACAGAAGCACGGGTGGGTTCAGTGTTACACTCGGTAGCAAAGAGTCGAGAAGGGCATTTGGGTGCGTTCTGGCAGGAGCACTTATTGCTTCTACACTGTCGGAGGTTGCAGAGGCAAATACCAACATGATCCTGAAACTCACAGTTTTATCCGGGGGCGGGGAAAAGGCGGGACTGGGGAACAGGGACCAATGGGGAACTCTGGGGGAGTGACGAGGGGTAGAGGCCAACAGCCAACTGGGGAATCCAAACTGGGATAGATTAACATAACAGAACAATGCATCCTGGGAGAAGCCCCCTTGGCCACCCGAACACAAAGTGGCTCCTGTGATACTAGGGACTGGACTTACTGAGAACTCTCTGTCGCTTGTAATGTATGTTCACCAGCCACCACAGATGGTCTCATAATTTTGTCAGATGTTAAGGATCAAGTTAAATCCAAAACTGAAAGATATCTTTGTACAGCTTGAAATTGTACAAATTCCTCCACAATTCTCGCAAACCTTTTTTTCTGTGTCTATCTAACAATTGTTCTGATGATTCATTTTTATGTGAAGTGTGAAGTACTCCTTGAATTTTTTACTTCACTTTCAGGGTTGGCCTCTCTGCTTGAGTTACTGAAAACCATTTAAAAATCAAGTAGTTCAAAACCACCTACTGTCAGAAACCAGGCTGCCTTCTGTCTTCCCTTTTAGTTGCTGCCCATTCCTTGTAGTTCCTTTTAAACTTCCTCCAGTTGTTCTCCACGTTTTCCAAGAGGTTTAACTCTGCTGGGGTCTTGAACACCTCCTTTCTTCTATTCAAGACATAGCTCAGTTGATTTTATTCCTGTTCCAATGTTTGGCTCAGCAGCCACAGAGAACAGGGAGATGGCAGAGACCAGCTGCACTTCACGAAGGCGTTCTTAAAAGGCAGAAAAAATTAAGTTATTCTTCCTTCACAATTTGTCATTTTCTTCCTATTGTCACAGAAAAACACATCTTAAAGGGGGAGTTTCCCAAGAAGTGAAGGGGTAGCAAGAGACAGCACATAGAGAAGATGGGATGACAAGTTCTGTCAAGAACCCAAAATTGGGGTGACCTACTGAGAAATGTCAGACTTGTTACAAAGAAAATCAAACAGACACTGATGAGCCCAAATAACAAGCACTGCCTTTGCCTTTGTATTCTTCCCCTTGTCTTCCTAGCTGCCTGGGCAATAAATATCCTTTGAGGCAGAAAAGAGCAATGGCATCTCAAGGGAACTAGCAACCTGAGCTGGAACTGTTGCTCTATTCAGGTTTGTTCTGCCACCTTAGAAGACCAGCACTAGATAAAACGGACATATCTCAAAAAGAGATTGTAGGAAAGTAGGTTAATTTTAGCAAAAGTTTAAAAAAAAGTTGGTGATGCTATTCTCAGCTTCACCTTTTTATTCTTCTGAGAGTCTAGAAATATCTTCATTATCTATATAAAAGCAACTCCACCCAACTGAAAAATTTTCTCTTCTTTACATTTGGTTTTGCACAATATTGGCATAGAACCAGAATATTCTGAAGTCTTTCAATGAGGAAAAAAAGAAACCAAACAAGAGGCAAATAAAGATGGAATACAGCCAACAGTCCAGCTAAGTAGGTCACTTAGTAGGGCTAGGAACTCTCCTTGCATCTCTTTGTATATTTCTCGCTGTATAAGTAACTAAACATTCAGTGCATTACAAAGGAGTGGATTCGCTATCTATGGCCTGATACAAAGTGCCATGGCTAGGCTACAAGACACTAATGGAAAAGCCCCTTTTCTCAGTTATATATATCAGAGATTTGATCTGTCCATAAGATCCAACTAAATTTTGTAGTTACTGGCATATGGTTGTCTTGTAATGAAGGTCACGTTTTTTGTGTCCCCAAAAATCCTTCCCTGATGCCAAAAAAATTTATATACATTGCCTAGAAGACACTAGAATACTTTGAAAACATTTTTTTCTCTAGTGGTTTTAATGGCAAGGCTCTTCATTGAAAAATTTGTAACCAGTTTTGGAAGAAGCTGGGATTTATGTGCAGGTAACTGATGAAAATGGGCAAGCGTTTCATGAGAGGAACATTTTTGCAACAGTTATATTTTCTTCAAATGAAAATATAACAAAAGTTAATCACTTCCAACAAAATTAGAAAATTAAAAATATTTTAGTAAAATGGATTTTTTTTAATTGAGATTTGTGAAAAAAGTATTTGCTATATTTCACTGAGAAATATTTCTTTTAAGTTTATTAATAAGCTTTCCATCTATTATTCTATTTACAACGTATACAGGACTTGTATCTGAAAGTTTGCTAGTCTTTCTCATTGATGGCAATAGAGTTAGTTCACCACTACAGTATTTCAGTTGTCTGCAGACACAGTAGGCTGGATATAACACTAGGTAAGCATTGGAAAAAATGGAGTTATGCAGGAATAATAAAGCATCTATAAATGGAGGAAACTTGTTTGCATACAAAACATTTTTTTAAAGGGCCGTGTGAAAGGAGATCAGATTTGCTTGCAAGGAACTGGCACATAAAATCACTACATAGGGTTCAGTGCTCACTGCTCATCACAGTGCAGGGCTGAGTTCCATGCAAACACCTGACCCGTGTGCTTTGGATTCCAGTGCATCTCGGTAGCCTGTGGTTGTTTTGATGGGAAAGAACGAGTCATGAAACAAACTGGGAATTTCAGTCTCTGTGCTACCTCAAAACACAAGATGCTGAGAGTGTTGCTCTGTTGTACGTTGATCAATGTGATTGCACCTTTGAAGCTGGCTGTATGGCACGCAGCAAAGATATCTTTGATTAATCCCCTCCTGGTAAGTTTAAGTGATAGAAAGCCCCCTCGAGGACTTAAACTTGCTCTCCTTCTTTTCAGAGATCAGAGACAAATAGTTTCTTCCTGTGTTATTCTTGTCTTGTGTAAAGAGGATTTGTACAAGGAAATCCCTGGTGTAAACAGTATTGAAAAATTGTTCTAAAGGATTAAAGCTTCTCTAACGATCTGACCCAGGGAGTGTGTCTTCCAGCAGCTGCTCTCATGTAGAGAGGTTTGGGCTTCAAGTAATGAGGCAGTGCACTAGACATAATGTTTTAAGAAGAGGTGAAAGACAGAAGCTTCACTCTATTCTATTTATTAGAATAAATAATAATGACAATCCTTGCTGCTTAAAGTGAGGTAATTTTGCACAATAAATTATACACTCAAGAGCACTCTAGTGTAGCATCAATTTTTGCCTCTTTCTATGCCTTGAGAAAAAAGCAGGTGAGTACAAAGGGAGTAGGAAAAGGATTAGATCCTACAGCTCCTCTGAATTCTCAGATTTCCCCTGTACTGTTACTTTAAGGATGAAAAGGACACTTTTTTTCCAAAATCAGAATGTTGTCTGATGTCATTTCTAATTCAATAAGAAGTGCTTGTAAGACTGTCAAAAAAATCTCTACAGCTCACTAACCTTTCAACAACTTTATCCAATATTAATTTCTCTTCTCTTTAGACACTGCCAAAAAGACCAGCTTTTGCAACTGAAATAGAACTTCAGTCAGGAGTTACTGCTTAGAGTATCCTTCAAATTCGTTGGTGTTCTCTAACTAAATGGGCATTTAATAGTTTTTCTGTTAGAGCAAAGTTTTTCTGTTTATCCTCAGCAAAAGGTAGAACAATTCCATTTCATGGGTAGAATGGTATATATATTTTGCCCATTATTTATTTTTGGAAATATAGAAGCCAATGGAGCCATAGAACTATAAGGTCACATTTGCTTAGAGCAAAATCTGTGTCAGAGATTTCAGTCTTCCTGTAGTTATTTTCTTACAGCAGGGAGACTGGAGGAAAGGGAGATGTAGACTGAATGCCAAAACAACACTATGAAGAATTCTTGTTCCATGCACAACTCAGAGGAGACATAAAAGGAGAAGTAAAACAGTTGATGCTTCTCTGTATAAATTGTGACTCTGGAAAAAACTACTGTTTGCACGCATGTATATACATACTGAGATAAAATTAAAATGGTCTGACAAACTCAATTCTTATTTTTTTAGAGCTTCTTGAATCTTGACTGGGTAATTTGAATGCTTTTTATTGGTCCTTATTTGTTTATGTGTGAATATGAAATCCTTTTCATTTTCACCAGAAAAAACCCCAATCTATATGTGAAATATTTAAGATTATATGACTCAAAAGTGATGTAGTTTTAAAGTTTACCACCATCTGTCATGTAAGTCAGTGGAAGAATAGATAACATCAGTTATCTTCTTAATGGACTACCTCTTTAGTCTGTTTTAGTCTCAAAGTTACAGAGAGAAATCCAGATACTTGGTGCACATCTGCCCCAGCTCCAGGAGTGTGGCCTGAGTCACAGATCCCTTGTTCCTCTCTGGCATCATTCACTTCCCTCTCTTCCCATCATTCACTTCTCTATACTGGATCCGTTACCCTCATGCCTTCCAATTTCCCTTTCCCTTTGCACAGTCTCACCCCTCTGCTGCTCCCTGCCTCAATCCATTGCTCAGGAGGCATGAGCTCTCACATGGGTATCCTAATTGAATGCAATGTAGCTAACTGATAAATTCTTAAAGATGGCACTGAAAGAATTAATTCCACTTTTCTACCCTTCCCATTTATCTTACTCCTTTCTAATGTCTTGCCAGACTTAGAGCCTGAATCTGCCTCAAAGCAGTCCTGTTTGCAGCCTGCCCATGCATTTTTAGAGTCTCCAGCACTTGCACTCCTTATCCAGGTTTTGTATCCTCGTCTCTCTAGCATCCTTCCATGGAGCACCTGTTGTTTCAAAACTCTTCTCCCAGTCCATTCATACCTCTTGTTCTCCCTGATGACCACATTGTCTCCATTTCTATTCTCTACCCTACTTTCTCTGCTGGCTGAGAACAAGAGTAAGTGAATTTCTGCTGGGCACGAGGGGCTCCCGGGTTCCTGCCCAGATGTGAGCACCTAATTAGGCCAGCATAGAGAACCAGAGGTGGCTGCAGTATATTTATATGAGGAACACAAAAAAACAAGTTCTTTAGCAGATACAAAGGTGAAACCAAGTAGACTAGACAGGATCTTTAGTTAATAAAATCAGCATAATTCCATAATTTTATATTTGCAAACTTCTCATCCTTGTGTATGAAATGAGAACATTGCTAACACAGCCCCCATTTCATCAGGGCACTTAAGCATATATTAATCATCTATATTTGTTCAGCAAAGTATTAAGCAGATGTTTTACTTTAATTCTCACAGAGGTCAGCAAATAAGAGCATATTTAAATGCTTACCAAAATAGAATTAGAATGAAGCATCTGGGCCTAAGAATAAAAGCACTCTGCTGCACAAAAAGAAATCTGAAGAGATAAAAATATCAGATTCATTCTTCTTTTACACAACACCATCACATCAGACATGTCTTCTAACTTCGGTGTGCTTCTGTAAATTTGGTGCCTTCCATAAATTTATTTTCTTAGATGCATTTAGTTACTTTTCTGATCTGTACTTCCCACCCCCCCCTTTTTTTTGCCATGCTTAATAGATCATCAAGAGAAAATGAAAAAGAGAGAAGGACTCAGGAAAGCCTTCACAGTTTCTCCAGTTACTGCTGAAATAACTCCCTGAAGATGATGTGCTATGCTTCCTTTCCATTTTTAGTTGGCAATCCTCAAAAGCACATCAGATGAGTGACCTCTTTTGTCCTACCCTTGTCCTCAAGCATTAATTAGTTTATGCTTTGTGACTGACTCCTGCTGACTAGTATCTCTGATGTTAATCATGTCACTAGGGACATTTGTGTAAGCTTAGGTTCTGTGTAATAGCACTAATTATAAAAGGAGATCTAAGGTTATTTGACTACTAAAGTTGTTGTTTCATAAGGTTACAGAAAAGCAAGGAACATTTGCAGATACCACTGGTGAGAGGAACCAGTCAAATATGAACTGGCTTCCTTACCACCGTGATTTGTCTTTCTTCACTCTCCTTTCCCTCACCCATGGCAATGTCCTAAGGCAATCAAGTTAGTCATTGCTGGGGTACAAGGAGTAAGGCTTTAGTACAAATTTCTGCAGAAAAGATTAGTGCAATGGAGAAGGTGAGATGGAGGACAGGTTGCTTGAAATAACTTTAATAGGAATAGAGGAATGTATCTACCTTTTTTTGTTTACCCTTATATAGGGCCATTACATCACTATGAGGATGCTGATAGTGCTGCTATGAGGATGCTACTCTTTGAAGTGAAATTATACTCTGAAAAGCCCCTGAAAATGTAGTTTTGTAGCTCCTGAAATTTTGTTTTAGAATGGAGAATTCTGGCTTTTAAAATGTTGATTTCCTCTGCCCTGATCCTGAAAGGCAGAGTGAGGTCATCTTTTGCCAAAAAGCTGTAATTTTGACCAGTAAAGGCATTGGGAGTCCTTACAAAGTTAACACGGATTGTTCTAGTAGTAAATCAAAGTGTTTGTCCCTGTTTTCTGGCTCTAAAGGGATCTTCATTTAGGCCAGTGGTACAAATACAGATGAACTGAGAAACAGTTTGAAAATTTATCTATGAAACTCATTATATTCTTTTCACTTTGTGTGTACAGCAAGAAGCTGAAAAACAAAACCACGAGAAAGCAAAAGTATTAACCACTTGTATGAAAGGAGGAATGGCATAAAATTTTACCAATGCCCAGTGGATTTAAATTAGAAATTGTGATGTTTATAGTTAAATTAAGGTGGTAAAATTAAATAATGTACAAGCTGAAATTATGTCTAAAATTAACAGATGCTTCTATTGTATTTCAGATAGGATGGGTCAGGACAGGACAGGACAGGATGTCTGCATTTTATGTTATATAATATGCCACTGGAAGCATGAAAGTGCCAGAAAATATGTCCTGACTATAAAAAGATTGCCAAGGAGGATAAAGATACCTATTGAAACCGGAATAATTCTGACCCTTGTAGAACACCTCCTGCAGTACCTGTGGATAACAGAACAGCTGTTTCAATAACTATCACTCCCCACAAATGACAGCTTGAAGACTTATGCCAATGTCAATCATTTCTCCTGATGCTAAAGCATTCCTCCTGATGCTAAATCTTAAGTGCAAATGAGATAACCTCACTTATCCCGCCCTATAAAGAACAGGAACCAAAATGTCTTCATTTGCAAAGCACTGGTGGTGCGATCCAAGCCCAGCAGAGACCCTTTTGCAGAATGGCAGCCAGTGACAGGCTGCGAGACTGAAATGTTCTTCAAAGTTTCAATCACCCAAGGTGAGAAATGACAGCATTTCATCCATATGTTCTCACTGCACACATTTTAAAGGGGCAGTTAAGCAATTCAAATCAGGGACAGTACTGATGACATAATTATACCTAAATATTTTCTTAATATGTGCAAAGAAAATGTAATTTCTACCTAGGAGACTGGTTGGCTTAGTACTTCCTCCAGCTACTTGTTTGAATTCAGAGCAGACTGAATTTCTGGGAAACTGTTGTGTTTCAGTATGCTGTTATTTATTCTAAGTAAAATACATCAGAAACTTTATTCCAATGTGGTCGAAAACTACCATCACAACGTGGAGTTGAACAGGCCCAGCTCCCTTAGCCTTTCCTCAAAAGAGAGATGCTCCAGTCCCATAATCATCTTCATAGCCCTCTACTGGACCTGCTCCAGGAGCTCCACATCTCTCCTATACCAAGGAGCCCAGAACTGGACACAGCATTCCAGAGTCAGCTCACCAGGACTGAGGAAAGGAGCAGGATGCTCTCTCTTGACCTCTGGCATTGCTCTTCCTAATGCCCCCCAGGATCCCATTGGTCCCCTTGGCCCCAGGGCACACTGCTGGCTCATGGACAGCTTGTTGTCCATCAGGACCCCCAGGTCCTTATCCACAGAGTTGCTTTCCTGTAGGTCAGCCCCCAGCCTGTACCGGGATTATTCTTCCCCAGGACCCTATATTCAGACTGTTCTGTTCTTCTCTGCCCATTTCTCGACCTGTTGAGGTCTATCTGAAGGGCTGCACAGCACTCCAGGGGACCGCTCTCAGCTTTGTGTCATTAATGAACCTGCTGAGGAGGCACCTGCCCCTTCATCCAGGTCATGGATGAAAAAGTTAAGCACTGGACCCAATATTAAATCCTGGGGGACACCAATAGTGACAGGGCTCCAACTAGACCCTGTGCCATGACCTCTCAATGCACCTCACTATCTACTCATCAGTCCACACTTCCTGAGCTTGTCTATAAGGATATTGTGAGAGATAGTGTCAAAAGCATTGCAAAATCAAGACAGTATCCACTGCTGTCACCTCTTCCATCCAGGTAGTACTTTCATCATAGAAGGCATCGAGGTTTTTTTCACTTAGTTCTTCACTTGATCCTACAAAGACCAAACTCAGTAACCTTTCAACAAACTATCTCTGAGGAGGAAAAAGTAATCTCTGACATCCTGGAAATGGAAAACTCTCAGTCAGGTAGAAATGGGGTTTTGAAGTGTGTTATATCTTACTCAGCTTTAGCTGTGTAAAGGCTAAACTTTTCCATTATCTGTGATGCAAACTGGCAATGGACAACTATCCTGAAACAAATATTCCTGAAGGTTTCTGTCTCTCTTTATTGACTATTGGGAAAGCCTGTGAAGAGCCTTGGCCCAGACACCAGTGGTTTTATGTCTAAAGCTTGGATAAATTAATTCTCTCCATGGCCATCATAATAACTGTCACAATAATCTTTAGTTATTACAATAAGTCCTTCAGCACAGGAAATATCTTAGTGGATCAGTTTTCCTGCATTTGATTAATTGCCGTTTCCTCAGTGCTGTGCCCTGTCTAGAGTGCTGAGTAATCTCCAGCAACGTAAATCACTGTAAAACTTCTAATGCACCTCAGTGTTAGAAACCCTGCTATTTCAAATTCTCTGTGTTTTATACAAGATACCATATTCATCCCATCGAGAAGCAAGCTGCTTCTGCAAGGGCACTGTACTGATTCAAATAGAAAAGTTCAGAAAAAGAGTGACACTAGGTATCTAACAGGGTTAAGCAGAAAATTAGATTTAAAATATTCATGATACTAATAACAATTAATAACAGGAATTGTCCATTTGCAAGCAAGCCCGATCTACAAATATCTTTCATAGAACATCATTCATGGTAGTGTAATGACAAAGTGATTTCCACCTTAAGGTAGGAGAGTAACACTTCCCAGGGCATTAGGGTTGTGTTGTCTGTATTTTCTGGGTTTTGCATTGGAATGAAAAACTGCATTTACTCTTCTTATTGGAATAAGAAAGGCAGGATAGGTCTGCGTTTTCTTGAATAAATCCTTGATCCTGATAAAATCAGGGCCGTGTTATAGACCAACAAACTTAAAAAATAGCAATGCTGGCTCTTCAAAATATTTGTGAGCTGGGAGGCTGCAAATGGGGTTACAGTTAGACACAAGCTAAAAGAATTTGCAAAATTGTGGCCACTTGATCTGTCCCTCACAAAAAGCATCAGCCTCTGAGGGATTATACTTATTAAAAATCTTATGAGATTCATGCTTTTTAAATACAACATAGCTTAATCTAAAGCGAAGAGACACTAAAGGAACTGTCCTATTTCTTACTGACTCCAGTAGAGTTAGTCCATGTGCTATGATGGCAAAAATGTCTTTAAAAAGATAAACACCTTGAGGCAAAGGGTGCTACAAAGTCTTCATCCCCATTTACAGGATTTATTAAAATAATATAAAAAGGCAATAATAGAAACCATCATTTTAGCAAGGTGACCTTCAGAAAGGACATTTCAAAAAAGAATCTGCAATTCTTTACACATAATACACAATGCATACAGTCTGCAGCCACCTAACTGAACAGACTGCACTTAAAGCTTTCAGCATGTTGGTGAAAAGATTAGGTATGTTAATTGAATAATTGAAGCTTTATGTAGTGGTATTTATTCTAGATGAATTTATAATTTACTACTACAGAATGTTGTAATAGATTAATATCCACTTATCAGTCTCTGAACAACCCTGTATCCATTACAAGGAAACTCACTGAGCGATGGAATAATCACACTAATAGAATAAATGTACTGTTCACAGGGCAGTCTTTTTATTCAAAAGAACATGTGAGGCATCAGCAAGGACAAAATGTCCTTGGAAGGGGCATCTGTCCAATATTAGCCTAAAGGACATTTCTGGAGATGTTCTAGGCTTCCACTGGAAAATATAACTTGGTCCTTTGTATTGCTGAGAATCAGGAGTAAATCCTTTCAGTTTCACAGTCCATCTGAATAATGAGTGTGAATAGTCAATTAAGTTAATAAAGATACAGGACGTCAGTACATTTACATCAAGGTGATGTATCAACTACTATCTAATGAATGCCTGATAGGTATGCTTGAACTTAATTAACCCTTATCCTGTTCAAAATGAGAGTTTTAAGCACCTTACATCTAGACTGCCTTTATTGGTAGCAAATTGTCAGTTATCAACACTTACCTCTCCTCTAACAAAGCTTAAAATGTAAACAATGTAAGAAGAATACTGAAGCAGAATACCAGGAGGAAGTAGCTTAAATTTATTATTTAAAAAAAAAAAAAAGAAAAAAGACCAAACCTAGTGCACAATTCTACTGGATTAATTATGGTTGTACTTTTGACAGAAAAGCTCATCATTTTCAAAAGCAGATTTGTACACTGCATCACCCCAGAAATCAGGGTGGCATGCCATTGTTTGGGGCCCCAGTCTGTCTCAGTGGGGCACTGGTACAGGTGCATGAATAGATTGGTGTCATAGGTTAGGGAGATATTGGGACTGTACAGGGTTCTTTTGTAGTTTGTTTACAAGGGACGAGTTCAGCACTTTGACTAACTTTGAGTATATAAAGTCTAACAACATGATGCAAATACTGTGTAGGACTAATGTTTGAGATCTGTACCTGAGGTAGCTGCATCTTTTCCTAGTATACTGAGTGGGCAAAAATAAGTACTGCTAGGTTGCAATTCATTTTATTCTAAAATATATATCTAAAATAGGTCACATCTGTAACATTTATATTATGCATAACACCCAAGAAATATCTATGCTCCATTGACAAGAAAGGTAGCCTAAAGCTAGATCTAGAATACATTGTAGGCATTTTTTTTTATTGAAATAAATTGGAACTTGGATGAGAGTTAGATATCCAAATAGTGTTGATGTTTTTTGTTTTGCTGTCTTTGGTTACAGGTATAATTTTTTTTTTTCAACACTGGAAAAAAAAAGCAATTCACAGCCCAAGTACTGTGAATAAGCTCACAGCTACACTAATGAGGTATAGGGGCCATAAGAAGTACAAGTCACACTTACAGTGCATGAAGATCACAGAAAGCATCAACAGGATAATCCAGAGAGCATCAAAAATGTATTTAGGATGTAGCCCCCAGTGCATTTCTGGCCTGTGCATGGGATTTACTACTGAGACGACAGTTTGGTTTGCACCAGAGCAGAGCCCTGGTAAAAAGAAGAGTTATATTTCTAAATAAAAGATATTTCTATATCTTAGAAGACAAGACTTAATCACACCTCTTTGAAATATTAGCAGCAAATGTTGGCACTACAAATAACACGGTCACTATCTAAAGGTGTCCTAAGAGAAAGACTTATCACATTTCAATGGTATTGCCTACTGATGTGGCTTCTGCTTCTATATGCAAATATGAAGAGACTGGGTTAATGATCAGTATATGCTATTTTAGTTTAGGAACATGTTTTATGAGAGATTATATATGTGACAACCACTCTGTTTTTACTTATATATATATTTGAGACAGGCAAAATCTATTTCTTTTGATAACATAAGTATAGTTTTATGAACATCCCTTTTTAGTAAAAGCAGTGAGGCAGAGACCACATCTCCTGGCAAATTTGTGCATATAAATAGAAACATTTTGTAATTTATTTTAGACTGTATTTCTGTTCTGATGTGTAGTCCAGGGATGTAGCACCTGGGAAAATACACCTCTTTTAACATAAGGCATCACACCCTGATATCTACAAGATCATGATTTTCTCCACTGAAAACATACTAGTTTTCTTCATGATGCACCAAAATATTTCATCTGTGCAGAATACATGAGTTGTTCAGAGTAACTTGAATAGACGAGGTAGTCACACAGTGCTATTTTCACATCTCATTTCTATTATTAAGCAAAATTGCAGCAGCAGTTCAAAGTTCAGACATACCTAGGTAGGAAGATAAGAGAAGAAATAATAATGAAAAATAAATACTCTTTTCAAAGTGCAGAAGACACAAAGCACTTGATCAAGAAAATAGTGGCTGAATGAGGGTAGCTGTAGCTGAAAGCCCTCTGCCAGAGTTGCTAACGGCCTTTTATACAGGAAAATAAAATTTCTGTATGCACACAGAGATGTCAAACACAAATGTAAATGTGAAGAAATTCTTCAAACAGCACAATGTGACCACAAGCAAAACACTTCCATGTCTGGTCACTGTATTTTAAAAATAAAATGACATAAATAAGGACTGAGAAGAGGACAAACAGAACAACAGAGAGATTCAAAAACTCCTTTGGCAGCTCAAAATGTTTAGAGAAATTGGTAGTTTTTAAGAGAGAGAATACTGCGCTGAGTCTAAGAAATAACTCTGCAAGAAATTAAAGTGTTTGAATGGAAATTGCAGTCATACCAGCAATGAAAGTAAAACCTACAGTATTAAACTGGTCTGGAGTTTTATGGCTTTTTATTTTTATTTTATTTCTTCCATACCTGCCTTCTACTCCAGCTCCTGCAAACACAGGACTCTTCTTAGCAAAGACAAATATCCAGAGACTTAAAAAACCTAACAAAGTCTTTGTCCATATAATTCAAAGTTATGTTAGACAACTAAAGTTAAGCTGTTAAAATTTACGTGACTGGCAGCTCCACAGAGAGCAGTACAGCATACTGAGCACATGTCCATACACATGCCCTAAACAAGACTGAACCTGGCATCTCTGGTTTACAGAAAGATACTTTACATGTGCTACGGGCGTGTGCTCACAGTGGGGCAAAGTGTGGTGACAACCTGCCCGAAGGCTCAAATTGGTGACAGGCAGGCAATGCCTGGACATAGGTCAAGTTCCACAGGAGCCATGTGAAGTGTTTGCTCATGCACTGACACCAAATGACTTCTTACAGTGCTTTAAAAATGAATTATTTGCGTTCTTTCCCTCATTTTAGTCCAACATCAGATGCATTTATTCTTTCTAAAGTATCACTACCTGAACAGTAGTATCACTACTACTGAATATCTTTCTAAAGTAAATCTACCTGAACTAGAGCACATTAAATGGGTAAGTGATGCCCATGAGATACTACCATGGAGAATTAGGATTTACAAAGTAGAAGTTTCTTCAGAGGTGGTGGTATGTTGACAACACAGGACAATTTCCATCTTAAATTCAAGGAGTGAAAATTGAGTAATCCTGAGAATAGCTGAAGGCCCAAAGAATAGAGATATAGCAGGAGAGAAGTGAAATTGGAGAAAATACTCCAAAAGTACAGAAAAGAATAGTATCTATGTAACCACTGTTAATATTTATTTCTTAAAAGTAAAATCATTGCAGTGTTTCCCTAAACTAGGAATACTTCTGAAAAAAATGCATGTCTCCAGCCTTCATTTTAAATCAAGTTTCAAAAGCTCATCTCATTTCAACTTTGTGTTGCATCAGGAAGCATGTTCATAACTAGGCCAATCTCAAGTCTAAAATTTTTAGCATCAAAATCAAATTTTTATGTATTGTTGAGAAAGTGTAAAAAAACCCATCAAGGATCATGTAGAAAACTCATGCACTGTGCCTCAGCTGCATTTCTTTAACAGAGGTGAAGGAAGGCAGAACATTAACTCTCCCAGAATGTGTCCTACCTTCCCTACTACCTAGTTTTCTGAATTCGTGCAGACATCTCCAAAGGACCATATATCCCACCTGGAGACAGAGGTCCACCTGCACAGTTGGGGGGCTGAATTGCTCTTCAGTATTACTTTTGACCTCTCACAAAGATTAGTTTGGACTAGCCAGTGAACTCCCTCAAAGTCAGGGAAGCCCTGCAGAGAGACCTGAATAAATAAGAGGGCTGGGCAATCACCAACCCTATGAAATTCAACAAGGGATTCTGCAACTGAGATGCGGCAACGTTGGATGTATGGACAGACTGGGGAATGAGAGGCTGGAAAGCAGCACTGCAGAAAGGGAACTGGGGTCTTGGTCAATGGGAAGCTGAATGTGAGCCATCAGTGCCCTGGCAGCCAGGAGGGCCAACCCTGTCCCCCGGTGCATCAGGCCCAGCATGGCCAGCCAGGCAAGGGAGGGGATTGTCCTGCTCTGCTCTGCATTGGGGCTGCCTCACCTCGAGTGCTGGGGGCAGTTTGGGCACCACAATATAAGAAAGATATCAAACTGTGAGAGAGTCCAAAGGATGGTGAAGGGCCTTGAGACAAAGCCGTGTGAGGAGCAGCTGAGGTTTCCTGATCTATTCAGCCTGGAGGAGAGTGAGGGGACACCTCATTGCAATTACAACTTTCTGTGAGGGGAAGAGGAGGGACAGGCACTGATCTCTTCTCTGTGGTGACAGGACTTGAGGGAACGGCCTGATGTTGTGTCAGGGGAGGTTTAGGTTGGATATTAGAAAAAGGATCTTCACCCAGAGGGTCATTGGGCCCTGGAACAAGTCCCAGGGAACTGGTCATGACCTGGCAGAGTTCAGGAAATGTTTGGACAATGCTCTCAGGCACATGGCATGATTCTTAGGGTTGTCCTGTGCAGAGCCAGGATGATCCTTGTGGGTCCCTTCCAACTGAGCATATTCTCTGATTCTGTGACTAATTAAATCAGGTCACCATATCTATGGTACACACTTCTACGAATACTGCAGAAGATAAAGGCAGTTAAAGATTCCAGGGCTAAATTATAACTTGTTCATGAAGGTATAGGAAAAGAAGCAAAGCTTTCATTTTTCCTATTACTAACAAGAAACAAAAAAATTACATTAGGTTTAGCAGTAAAAATAATTTATAGCAGTCAAGTGCTATATTGCTTGGGTTACCAGCAAATACCAAGTAAATGCTAAACAGAGCTCTGTGTGTGGGTCCGAGAGGGAGTGTGAAAGAGGCAGGATTATCCTAAACCTTTATATTGTACTGAAATCTGTACTGTGTACTCATTCTTACCTTGCAGATCAGAAACCCAGGCAAATGAAGAGCAACTATTTTAATTTATTCTTTCAATTTAGGGTTATTTAGGGTCTTAATGCAAGACATCCCTGAATAGTTTGGTAAATTGACTTAGGAATGAGGACATATTTTTAACAGGTTTATTCAGCACTTAGTTATGTAGATCGAGAGAAAAAAATATAAGTGGAAGTAGTATGAAGAACATATTGTTTCTTTCAGATAAGAAATGTTTTATGAATTCTTATGAAGTGTAGGAAAATGCATAATGAAAAATTATGCCATCAATAGTATAAAATGGAAGGAGAGAAATAGAACAAGTTAGGCCTGCAGCACTTTATTTATGTAAAAGAGCTCTTCTGTAACCTTGTCCTGATAAACAAAGAAAAAATATTTAAAACTTTTTTCATAAATCTTTATGTTTTTGTTGTACTGTTGAAATAAGATAGACAATAATTAGTAAAAGATACTGAGTGCGGCACCATGTCTTTAAAAGCAGTATATATGAAATATTTACTTTGACAGTGTTTAAGTCAAGGGTGTAAAAGGAAAAAATCCTACAATTTATTGCTCATTCCATTATAATACTTCCTATCAGTAGAAGCACAGTGGGAGATACTTACCCTTTCTTATCTCTGGCAGTAATGCTGTTTGCACAGGTGACGTAACAATTTTTATGCTCAAAGGCACACTTAGTGATACAAATAATTGTCTTAGTACTATGTATGAACCTGCCTGTAAAAATTTTACTCCATAAATGTGCAGGAAAAAAGAAAGGGATAGAGCAAAAGTGCAATGTGGTCAACCTTTTCAGAGTGCAGATATTCTGTTATAGTTATTAGGGAATTCAGTCTCAGCGTTGTCCTGCCAGAGTACACTGCATTTGTCTATGAGATGGGAGGCAGTTCCCTGGGTGTCAAAGCTGTTGTCCTCAAAGTGGGATCATTTGAAAGGAAGGACAAAACCTGATCCAATGTCATCAGCTCAGAAAGGATGAACAGAGCTCTGCCAGCTTGTAATAGCAGAGGATCAAATTAGAGGGAACCCCAATTATCTGCTGTGGCTCTATTTGTGCAATGGCAAGCTACAATAAAATGAAGAAACATAGGCAGAAGTAGTCAGAGGAGACAAAAGCTTCCACAAGGTTAAAAAAAAAATAAATTCTGGCCTTCATCATATTTTAGGACTGTTTTAAGAGGACATTATGCTAAAGGACACATTGGAGTTATTCATAATATAATAAAACTAATGGTAGAGGTAGGATCTGGCAATAAAGACTGGACCTTCCTTGAAGTTAAGAGTCAAGAAGGTGTCAGTAGTTCAGATCTCTGTAGTTATTTATATATTGCATTTTTAACATTACTTTCTGTCTGCAGGAGCAGAGAGTGAGGCATTCTGCACTCTGGATAGGCCTCAGAGATCAGCGGAAATGGCTGGAAGCTGTAGATGTCTAAAATGTGGTTAGTACCTTTTTTTGCTTCCTGTATAAGACAGGAGTGATCCCTGTGAGCTTGGGAAGCTGTTTTGCTGTGCTCAGGTCAGGGGTTATGTCTAACACTGCTACTGAACTCTCTGTGTTGGAGCCCCTCATGGGGGAGCAAAAGACATTTTTAAGTTCAATGGAGCAACCATTTTACAAATGCAACCTCTTCATAAATAAATAAACCAACTAGAATTTAAGGTATTGTCTAAGAATGGAAAGGCGTCTCTGTATTAACTGGACTTCTATGAGTGTAGATAAAGGAAGAAAACACTGCTTGGAATTGTGAGGGTGCTGTTAAAAATGATCAGTCTGGGTGCAAACTCCAGATAAGTGCCCAAGGCCAAAAATCTGCATCACGGTTCCAATGCTAGTGTTTAAAGTGAAATTATACCTTTGGCTGAAAAAGAGCTCTTTGTCTGACAGAGAGCATGGAGCTTTTGTTTATGATGTTTATAAGGGCTTACCAGGAAAGGTGGCTAATGTAGGGTGATAAGAGCATTACTAATTTTCTTTGACAAATGGCACTCAGATATTTTCCATTGTACATTGGTACATTAGACTGCAATTTCTTTCATGAATTTCTTTTCCTTACAGCTATGCGATACTGATTCCACACCTATCATAAGGCAATTCTAATGCTCACACACAATGAAGTAGTATAAAGAGTGCTAAGAAAACAAGATTATAATAAATAAACATAAGGCTAAGTCATGCTTCTTCAAACAAGCTATAGCTATGAAGCCTGGAGTAATTCAAAAATGCATACCTAATACAGATACGTTAAAAGAAATTATTGTCTTATCATACCATTATGATTTTTTGTTTCCCTTGATTTTAAGATCTACTAGTATTAAAAATACTGCTTTCAGCTAAGCTGAAGCTGAAGGACCTGTTTTTTCTGCATAAGAGGTGAGACCAGCATAGGTTTTTCTCCTTTTATTCTTGGCAGCACTTTGCTGAATAGAATGAAAGAAGGACAAGTAAGTACTGAGATGAGATACTTTTGTTAGAGAAGTTGTCCCCTATCATTCTTAGAAAGAGCATTAGAAAGTGTTTAGTTGAAAATAGCTATAATAAAATATTAATTTCATGAGCGTTTCTAGCTGTGGTAACTAGATTGTTAGGAAGTCTCTAAAACATGAAAAACTCTCTGGTTTTAATCAACTAAATCAAAAACAATTGAACTGAGCACAACCAAATCATGGAACTTGTATAGGCAAAATAGATGAAAATTAAAAGCCTTAGGACTGTGGGGTAACAGTTCTTTTTCAACTTTCAACAGAAAATATTATGCAATTGATATATATGTAATCCTGAACGACATCAAATCCAACTATATATATATATATTATTTTTTTTTTAGTTGGACAAACAGAGAGCATCTGAAGGCTATCTGAGGTCTGTGGCATCTTTCACAGTGATCCCTTTCACCTAGACAGCCTCTTGACAAATTTTAAAACCTTGAGGAGATCACATAACTGGATATGAAGCTCTGTGTCTGTACCATGTTCTCCCTGAAGACCAACAGCTTTCCCATGTAAGTGCTATTTCCAACTGCCAATTTCATTACTTTCAACAGAGAGGCTGAGATTAAGGCAGCAGTATCATGTACCCCTTGAGCATCCAGCTCTAATCCCCAGAGCACAGCTCTTCATTACTAGTTTTGGTTTAATGGTCTTCCTTGTTGTGTCCAGTGCTCCAGGATATTTTAAGAAAATCAAGTTCTTTCAGCTCCTTATGACCATAAATTATTGAAGCCATGCTTAATAGTAACTGTAGTAACTTAGCAAGAACAGTTCATGGCATTTTGAGGGCTTGTGAGGGAGGTATTACTTGTAAGGCTAGGCAATGAAAATGCCCAACTTTGTTATTTGACGTGAAGGAAAAGCCTTTTCTCTGGAGAGCTGAGGCATTGAAATGGTCTCAGGGCTGCCAAACCTGTGCCTTTTCTCTTTGAAGGCAAAGAGACCTCATCTTTCACTTACCAGCCCTGCCACTGTCCCCAGGCAAGAATTTTCTGCTGCTGGCATAGCAGAAAAACTCTCTTGGGTTTGTGCTTCCTGGAAGTAATGACAAGTACAGGTCCAAATCCTTTTTGTTCCCCAAAAAGCACAGTAAAGGAAGTGAGCTTCCAAGGATTCAGGAGAGTGGAAGGGAGTCTTTGCATTGGAAACTGTGCTGAGATGGAGTAATTCTAGACAATCTGCCTTCAAGGGAGAGAATGGGAATCATCTGCTGTGGACTCTATTCATTCCTGCCTGAGAGCTTGTTATTTCTCAATGTCTGTGAGTCTGGGGACTTATTCCCATCAACTGAGGCCTTTTTTACAATTTGATTTGATTCATCACTTAAGGATTCAGTACCTTTTAGCAATCAATACAGGACCACGTATACTCTTGAGCACTTAACCCCTGCATGGTTTTCATATCCTTCATGACTTCTTTGATTTTTTGGCACTTCTCTTCAATATCTTTTACTTTTGACTGCAAGAGAGATGATTGATTGAGGCGGAACAGAAAGTTTTTCAGTATTTGTCTTTTCTGCTGTTCTAATATAAGTATAAAGCTTATCTTCACTTGTGGCACCTCATAATGTTGATCTGCTGTCTTTTGTTACTTGTAATTCAGGAACAGTACTGGGAATACCAAAATACTGAGTCCAGAGCATTGAACAGTCATCCAAGAACCACAGTGTTCATGAAATTCTGAAGTTGGCAAGATTTGAATGAGCGAGTCCTGGAAAGCTCCAATCATTTACATCACCCTGTCAAGTCACTATATATGTCCCTATGTAAATAATCATAATGTATGGATGAAAGAGAGTGTGGTGGGTTGACCGTAGCTGGACACCAGGTGGTCACCATGGTCTTCACCACGAGCTGCAAGGGAATCTCAGCTCTGGCACCTGGAGCACCTCCTGCCCCTCTTTCTGCACTGCCCCTGGTGCTAATTCTTTAGTATATTGTCACTCTTCTCACTACAGCGGCATCTGCACAGGGATATTTCCCCCCCTGCTTAAATATGTTTTCTCAGAGGTGCCACCACTGCCATTGATGGGCTTGGCCTTCCTTGGCCAGCAGCTGATCCACCTCGGAGCTGGCTGACATTGCCTCTATTGGTCATAGGGGAACTTCTCACAGAAGGCACCCTGTTAGGCCACTACTACCAAAACATGGACATACAAACCCAATACCCACTTTTTAAACTTATTTTTTGCTTTAGTATTAAATATAGCATCAAAAAATCAATCATAACCTAAGCTGCAGCCACAGGGGCATTAATAATAGAGACAGAACTGTGATCATCCCAATCAGGCAACACCTGGAGTTCTGTTTGCAGTTCCGGTCCCCTGACATCAAGAAAGACATGGACAGACTGTTAAGGAACCAAAGGAGGGCCATAATGATTAGCAGAGGTCTGGAGAATCTGTCCTACAAGGCAAGACTGCAGGAGACAAATTTTTTTCTCCATGCAGAAGAGAAGGCTTATGGGCACCTTATCAAAGTATTCCAGTATTTAAAGGGTGGCTACAAGTAGGATGGAGGCTCTTTCTTCCTAAGTACCCACATAGAGGAGACAAGTTACACCAGGAGAGGTTTCAACTCAATATAAGACAGATTTTAAATTCTTTTACCGTGAGAACAATCAATCCCTGGAATCTCTCCAGGAGGTTTTCAGTATGCAACTGGACAGCGTGCCAGATAATCTCACATAGTTTCTCTTTCCTACAAAAGGTTGGACCAGATGGTCTTTCAAGGTCCCTTCCAACCTGGATGATTGTATGATACGGCAATGATATGGCATCCCTATGGCAGTGATTCCATGGTTTTATCATGCACTGTGAAAAGGTACTTTTTTTTACTTTAAGATTGCTACCTGCTCATTGCACTTGAAACTCCTTTAGGTCTTTCCTGAAGCAATGAATAAATGTTTCCTGTTCCCATAACTTATGAATAATTCATGACTTTATTGATCTCTGTCTTAATCATCTTTTTCCTATACAGAGAGCACTAATCAACATAACCCATTCCTTACCTTTGATCTCATCAGTCGCCTTTCCATCTACTCTTTGTAGTTCCCCATACGTTTTTAGTGGTAAGGGACACCAGAACTGTACTCAGATACTCACAGAGCAGGCAAACCATTGAGCTGCATGTGGCATAATAATGTTTCACAGTTTGTGTGGTGGTCATGTTTGTTTGGTGCCTCTCAACAATTCCTAACATTTTTTTTTTTGCTCTTTTGACTGCTTGTTCAGTATGGAGCTGTTATTTTCATAAAACTGTCAACTACTTCGCTGACATTTTTTTCCCACATTGCAATCTGCAATATAGAAAATGTGTTTATTTATAATGCTGGGGTTTTTTTCTTCACATGTACTACTTTGCATTAATGAACACAGGATTTCATCTGCCATTTTGTTACATTTTATGTATTTACTCAGTAACATAAGCAGTCAAATTCCTTTCAACCAATCTGTTCTCATAAAACACACATTTTGGTAACACAAAAAAAAAACCTGTTTGTGCCCTCTACACCCACTACATCCTCCGACTGGGGGATAAGAGCAAGCTGAGAAGACTGTAGGAAAAAAATCTTGAGAGAAAAAACGTATGTATAGGTTTTTCCAAAGTTTCCCTTCATAGAAAATCTATTTGCAGATTCCAGGTTGGCATAAAGATAACCTGTCAGTCTCCCTTGTGACTGTGAATAGGGCACTACTGAAAAGTACAGATTCTTTTCATTAGACCATCTTATATGGTGTCTGAAAGGTACTTTTGATAGAATTTGATATATAATCCAAGTGTGAGAAACCAAATATCTAATTTTAAGACTTTGGATCACCCAGTTTTACAACAGACATTATGTCATTACCTGCCAGGCCTCCAAAAAACTAGATTTAATAGGTAAATTGCATATCTGTGGTGAGGTTACTCCAATTGCTTATCACCATTAGGAATATCACAGAGAAAGTGCTAAATTTTGCATTTTGAGAAAAATTCCTCATCTGTGTTGAAATACATAATTCATGCTAAGAATTATGTTTTCTGGATGAATGCACCATGGAAATGGATTAACCTAACACATTCAAGGCATTCTTAGAGTTTCCTAAGATGGTAGAATTCTTCTCACATAATTTTAGATAATTTCATTACAGATACAGACTTTAATAATCCCCACTGAATGTTATTGTCATGAAACCGATGCACTTTTTAAGATATAAATCATCTGACCTACTTTAACAAAAGGTGAATCACCCTTACCTTCCTTTAACTATATTGAGCAGATCTTCATAAGGGCATTTGAGGTGATCAGCTCAGTTGGAGCCCATCCCAGAGTAAAATGAAGCCAATACTCTGCATCATGTATTCTAGGCTGTAAAGTACACTAAAGTGCATTCAAAAATACTATTTTTTCCAATCAAAATAAACAAGAGACGAAAGAAAGAAAGACAGTAACGGTTACTGAAGCAAGAGGCAAAGTTGTCAAAGAATTAAGTACTCTAAGAATGCCACTCCATTTTGCATTCAGGCAGAAATCTGCAATGCTGGCAGTCCTGGGCTAGAATTTAAGATGTATGCTTTTCTTGATCGTTCAAATGTCAGATGTGGTATCACTGGAAAATTAGTCAAATTAATTTATACAAAGATCAAATAATAGTGAGGGAGTAACAAAGACAAAATCACTATTGGAATAAAATTTCCTGTGGTAGTCTGGGTAAATTACAGGAGTCATTTACCCCTTTATTTCTGTTGTGTAGATTCTGAAACTTTGATTTGGTATTACAGTTTTGCCTCTGGATTTTCTGTTTGACTGATTTTGGTTTTAGCCTGGGTTCTGGAAGAATAAGGACTGTATTGACAGTTTGTCTGCTCTTTCTTCCCATATTTTTTACACAGATATGATTGAATGTAATGAAAATGTCGGTGAAGTTAAGTTCCTAAAATCTCTCTGAAATCAGAGGGAGAAGAGAGAGACTGTCAATGCTTGAAAGCCTGCAGTAAGATTGAAATTCTTATTAAATATGAGAAAATTGATACAGAAAAGCAAGTACAACAAAGTGTCATAAGGCTTCCTATGTAAGCACTTACATGTATTTAATTATTTTGTTTAATAAATTGCTTTTATGTTTGGTATAACTGATATGAAATGTCTACGGATTTTCTCTATCCAAAGTAAAATATTAAAAAAATAAGGTAATACTTGATGTCTTGAGCATTTTTAATCTTGTAAAAAATAATACCTGGTTTCTGTTTGAAATATTTTACTAGCAGTCTAAGATAACAGAATGCTGAGGATGATGAGTTGACAACACATTTCCCAGTTTCTTGGGAAATTATTATGCACATATGTGCACACAACGAACAAATCTCCTGCCCATTCTATAAGACCAATACCTATGTTA
The DNA here is from genome assembly GCF_000691975.1 of Corvus brachyrhynchos. Lineage (NCBI taxonomy): Eukaryota > Metazoa > Chordata > Aves > Passeriformes > Corvidae > Corvus > Corvus brachyrhynchos. Next base: position 4,266,262 of record NW_008237221.1, on the reverse strand, counting down.
TTTTTAATGTCCACAACCTGAAAGTAGTACACTACAAATCACAACTGTAGAAAAATTAGAGCAATGAGAATTCCACAAATTCTTCCATAGTAAATTTTCTACATGGCTTGTTTAAGGGTTTTTTATTGCATATATTGTTTAATTGCTTCTAAAAATCAAAGTGACAGATTAAAGTTTTCTGGATTTGAAAAAATCTCTTCTAACTCTTCAGATGGGCTTCAGTGTCTCTTGTCAGATTAAAAGTTCTTAAAGCTTAAAAGCCATGAAATAAAACTGAGTCATTCTGTCACCCTGAGAACTTAGCACAGTCGCTAACACCAGTCTTGATCTGACAAAAATTCAGACAAGCAAGGACACTCAAATATTACTGGTTTTTAATTTTTAGTCATTATAAATAGGTTTCCATTTTTAATTTTCTTTTTTTGTAATTATAACACAGCAAAACTGAACCAGAAATATGGAAGAGGCCTCTTGAATTCTGACATATTTTTTGAGTCGGGAGAAGATCTACTGAAACCAGCTCAACAAGAAGTACTTTACCAGAATGAAGAACATCTGTTCACATCCTCAACACCTTGGGAAACCTGCAGGACTATGTCAGTGTTCAGGGGTATCAGTGCAACCTGAAGTATCTGAACCTGTCCAAACTGCATCACCATTATCTAAAGAATTGAAATTTTGTTGGACTAAGATGCAGAAGCAGAATTGCAAGATTTTATGAGAATAACTTAATACTAGTTTTCCACTGCAAGTGTTTTGTAGCATATCTGCAGGCTTAGCAAGCTCTTAAGATGCCATCACATAGTCACTGTAAGATTGCATTTCACTGAAATCTTGAGTGAAAGGATAATAAAAATGGAAATTTCATGTGTTTTTGTTTCTTCTCTCCAGCTGAGGACAGCAAGCAAATCTATAATCTGTAGTTCAGCAGAAGTTGATGACATTGCTCTGTGAATTTCATGGGAGATGGAGAAACTTTTACCAGCTAAAGATCTGACCTTATGTCAGATGACATGATGAAAGTAACAGGGAAGTTGAAGGCAGTTGAGTCTGACACAAGCCCTGTTACGACAGAAGGTCTGTGTGTCATGTGGGCTCCACTCCTCCATGAAGCCAACCCCATCAGGTGCTTTAGTATTTGACTTTGTGCCAGCCCAGGCTTACATCATGCTTGCTTAGCTTTGAGCTTGCTTTCTCCTCTAGAATTTGCAAGATTCCCACCGAAGTCCCTGTAGGGTTGATCCCTGTTTCTATTTGAAATGCAGAATTCAAGGTAAGAACAAAATCAAACAGGTCATGGCAGCTGACAGAAAGGCAAAATCCCAGTCTGTATAAAAATGACTAGCAGGGTATTTCTGGTGTTGTCACATCACCAAGTCTCGTAAAGCTTTCAGACTTTCACAGAGAGCAGCACCATCTGATGCCAGATAGATTCCTAGGACTGCTCTTCCTTTTTTCTGGTGTAATTCAGAGGCAAGTTAAGCATTGCTTAAAAGATTCCAATTTGCTCTATAATTAATTGCCTTTCTCCAGCCAGCTTCAATTCACAGAAGACAAGGGCCTCATTCTGAACGATGTTGCACATTTTATCCTCTCCAATTGTTTAACAAATCCCTTTTTCTGTCATAAGTTTTTCATTTCCCTCCTGACATTTCACCCACTATATTATGGGCATCATCTGAGGATTTAAATCCAAAAGCTATACTGTGGTTCCAAAGCTTCAAATCAACATTGAAAGATGTAGTTCAGCTGTTCTTCTATAAATATGAAGCAATTATAAAGAAATAAGGGTCAATATAGACTCCCAGAGAGCTCTGCATTAACCTGCACTCACTATATTTAACTAGAGACATGAAAGCTACTTAGTTTCAAGGAAGCATTTAAGTATTACAAATTCATGAATTTACAAATTCATGAATTATTGATGAAATAGAAACCTCTCTGGAATTTGAGCAATTTTTATTTGAACATATTCCCCATATTTATGTACAGGCATCTTAACAGCGTTTTTCAATTTCAGTTTTGGGTTTTGAATATACAGCAGGAGGCTCTCATTTTGTAAGCATCTGGTGCATTTGCATTACAAGTATGGTTTGCACCAAGGGTTGTGAGCTTGTCACCACAGCCTAAAATTCAGCTCACAACCGCATCCACTTTCCCTCTGTCCTTCCCGCTCTGCTGAAGAAGGTGGCATTTGGGATAGAGAGGAGTCCCAGAGGTACGATGGCATGGGATTCAAGCAGGTGGGACAGGCATCATTTGGGAAGGATTATGTGGCTTATTGTCAGTTTGTCTTTCAGCCCTCTGTTTTATTCCAGAAAACACTTCTGTTACAATTCCCGTCTACAGGATTGACTGAAGCAGATCATGCAGCTCAGAAATTGCTGGTGCGATTGACAAAGTAGCAGGCCTAATTAGCAAATATCAGCAAACACTGAGAAGTTTCCAAATGAAAAATTAGTCACTTTACAGCACCTACTTAAAATACATAGTGTATTCAACACTCTCAGAAAAGGAAGATATATCCTGTGACTGCAGTTCTTTTGCCAGTGGAATTTGGAAACAGGCAAATGACCCTGAGATTAGCTCAGTTGGTTAGAGGATGGTGCTAATAACACCAAGTTTGTACATTCAATCCCTGTATGGGCCATTTAAGAGCTGGAGTCGATGATCCTTATGGGTGCCTTCCAACTCAGAACACTCTGCAAATCTTTGAAAACCTGTCCTTTGTTAAATTATGAAAAGAATTCTAGTTTTTGCCTCCTGCATGAAAATCTGAGTCAGATTTGGAATTGCCGTATTTATCGAAGTTTGGGATCAAGATTTCCTCTGCTGAAATAACTTCATGCAGCTGCAATTTCAGGCAGAGGCAAGGTGAAGTCACTTCTCCATCAGAGACACTGCATTTTGCAGCTCAGTGACACGACCACAAAACCTGCACTAAAACAGGTGGCCCATGAGGAAGTTATAGATCCTAGAAACCAGTCCTATTTAGGACCAACACACACTGATTGGTTGCTGGTCCCCAGTCACCCTTCCTTCCTGATTTTCTGTGAAAGAGCTCTTTCTGGAGAACATATGACCTCTTCTTCTATTTGGGGAAGTAACCTGAAAGAAAAGACAGAGGAGTTGGAGGTCTCCCATCCTGTGTTTTAAAGAATCATGGTTTTAACCACATGAAATCAGAAAACTTTATCATCTCTGATTTTCTACTGTCTCTCGTCATCCCTGGTCATGTAATAATGCTTGTTCCCAAATGAAATTTCAAGCTTTAGCCTTTAAAATGCAAGACAATTGTTACTGTCTGTAGCAATTTGAATGTATTAGTCAGCTCAGATTTGTATGTTTGTCCTGTCAGACAGACAGAGAGACTCTGTTTGATTGGTGATAGTAACCACTAGGTAGTCTGCAAAGCTGTCACGATTGTCAATATAGGGGCATCACATGAAGAGATGTCAATTGGATTTCCCATTGCAGCCTGCTGTACATCCCCCAGGTTAATCTTTGACTGAGTCCTGAAGAGTCTGCATCTCTTTCCTTCTCTCCATCTTGATATCACTCCATGGAGATTGTTTTCCATTATTTCTTCTTCATAGGATGGTTTCTCCACTAATTTTCTTTCTGTTCAACTTCACAACATTCTTTTATCAGGACTGATATTCCCTTCTAGTATTTTCACTGCTGAGTTTCTCAACTATGTTTCTTTCCCAAGAGAGAAAGAAGCTGGGATAGGAAGACCAGAACTGCCAGTCCAAGCAATACTGGTTTGGCACCTTTTCACACCTACAATCCTTATTATTTTATAAACCACATGACACCTCAGACTCTGCTAACCAGATGGAAACTGACCACCCAAAGCTGCAAGGACACTCGAGGCTACAAATGAGTTGTGCACACCAAGGGAAGAAACTGCCTCTTCAGTGCCAGAGCCAGTAGCACTGGGACATTCTTAATAAAAGGTGCTGTGCTGGGCTGTAAAACACAGTCCTAACATGGTTTCCGGCACAAAGGTCTGCTCACAAGTCCTGCCTGTGGTTTCTGGTCTCTTTCATTCTCCGAAACAAAACTCTTCTGAAGTGGAGGATATGGAGAATGTCCTTTGTGTCCAGACAAAAGCGGTAATGATACAACCTCTCTGGCTGTAGCAAGGGACTTCTTGTATTGTAACATAAAGACAAAAGGGGAAAAGATGGGGTTTTGTGTCTGGTTTCACATTGTAAATCTAACTTGAGGCCTAGTAGGAGTCTCAGTGAATACTTGCTGTAAAATGTGAACAACCTCTGCATTAATTCTGAAACAACTCTCTCCCCTGTGTCTTTTCATCTTCACTGATGAATGGACTGGTAAAATTTCCCAATTTTCTCTTGCATTACATGTTTCAGCTAGCATGTGATGTATTTCTGTCCCACTGGGGCAGCCTGAGCATTTGACAGCTTCCTAAACCATGAAGGAAGACCAAGGTTTTTCACCATTCCTTTTGCAGTCCCTCACTCCAACCCTTGCCAGACACTGGGAGCAAAAATGATGCTGTACTTTTGGTGCATCTATTGATACATACAAAGAAAACTGATGAAACATACCCCCCAAAAAAAGAGGTAGTGCTTTTGGAACATAACAGCAAAGTTTTCGTGACAGGGCAGAATGAAGACAACAGGAGATGCGAGAGGAGGTGCTGTAAGGAGGGGAGCAGAACATTGATTTGGTGTCACATTTCTCTGTCCCAAGAACTGGAACAGCAATTTACCATTTCCATCCCATGACTACCTGACTACCTGCAGACCTCAGTGATCTCAGGACTGGCTCAGACTGTTTGCAGAGCCATGCCAGACATTCTGTAAGGCTGACTGCAAGCTGCAGAGCATACATAGGGCAGAGGTGGCAGGCACAGGTGCTAGCACAATATATTACCTGAAAGGCAAGTACTCCAGCTGTCCCTGTTCTGTTCCATGTTTTTCAATTATTTACTCTGCTTTTAACATTATAAGAACTAAACCTTACAGGAAAATGACCTGTTTTCAAGTAAGTATTAATTTAGAAGAAGAAGAATGAATGGAAGAAGAAAACAAGGTGCATAACAAGGGTTACTTGTTAAAAACATGATGGCTGCTGGCCCGTTCATTCTTTGGTCTAATGCTATATAATTTGTCCTTTTGTCCCTCAACCCTTTGTAAGATGATTCCCACGCTGTTTACAGAGGAAAACAAGACTGCGCTGCATCACTTAGTCTGGAATGACAAATTTCCAAGCGTTCAACTTTAAAACCCTTCTTATTAAATGAAAATTTTGCACTAAGTGCTATTTATTCCATAATGTTTTCTTAATTTCTGTTTTTATCATATGAAGAGGAATTCTGTAGCTCTGTTTATGATATCAAATGCCCTGATTTTTCGTAATTAAGAGCTTTGTTTGTCAAATTGTTGATGTTTGCACATCACAGCAATGGAGAGAGTAGTGCTGTGTACACATGGAAGATGTTCACAGAGAATGCAACTGCAGGCTGTTGGTGTTTGTACAAGCTGTAGCTCTCAGCAAAGCCTGGGGTTGTGTGTTGGGACATCACTGTATAACGTACACTCATCCCAAAATTTCTTCTCTACTTGCATTGGGGAAATCTTTCATTCAAACAACGACCTCAGAACTATAAACCCATTTCCTGCTTGACTTAACACTGTGGCTTTGCTAATCTGGTGTCTAGGATTATCCAATTTGCATGTGAAGCAGGAGTATTTTCATTCTGGGACCTGGATGAAAAGTTTTGCCCATGAAGTGAAAATTACCTTTCCACTAAACAAAAACCCAAACAACAGATGTTTTTTAGTCTGTTACCACTCTACGATCAGGAGAAAGGCTTACGTACTTTGCAGGACTCTTAGTTCTTTACAAGAAAAGGAGTGGTTGATGCCTTTCTGCTCTATGCCATTAGAAAGAGAAGTTGCTTAGCCTGATATTTCTGTTTTAGCTTCTGCATGCAGAACTCCTGAATTAACACCATTTCCCTACTGGTTTCTAATGTAGAGAGAGTTGTATATGTGTATAAAGATGAGTTGGTTACAGTCAGTGAACAGCACAGGATGTTCCTGTTGGTTTTCGTGAAATGTGGCAAAAGTCTGGCTAAAACTTTTAAGTGTCTAATTAAAGGAAATTACTGTTCCCTCCTGCTACTACAGAAGAGATGTGGTGAGAAGTACAGTTGGTGACAGTCTCCCACACATGTGTGACTGCCTCCAGAACTGTCCATAACAAAATTCTTACTTTAAGTCAAAGTTTTGAAGAATGCTTCGTCTCTTCTAGATTCTGTTCTGGCAACCACCCTTTCACAAAATTAAACAGCTTTGATCATTTTCTCCAATGTCTTTTTGTGATTCTTGTCAATGCTTATTGTGAAGACAGCATTCTAAAACAGAAGTCAAAGCTGATCAATCTAATCCATCCCATATTTTTCATGCTAACAAATACCAACCCTTTTTTCTTTTTGCATATTTTTTTCATGCATTTTTGAAACATATTGGGGCACAGATCTTTCATTTTTCATGGAAGACACTTCTGTGGTCCAATACCTCAAAAAATTAGAGGGTTGGACAATCACCAACCATATGAAGTTTAACAAGAGAAAGTGCCAGATTCTGCATCTGGATGGGGCAAACTTGGATGTACAGACAGACTGGGGAATGAGAGGTTGAAAAGCAGGACCACAGAAAGGGAACTGGGGGTCCTGGTCAATGGAAAGTTGAATTTGAGTCAGCCATGCCCTGGCAGCCAGGAGGACCAACCCTGTCCTGGGGGCAGTTTTGGGCTCCACAATATGAGAAAGACATTAAACTATGCGAGAGTGTCCCAAAGAGGGCAACAAAGATGGTGAAGGGCCTTGAGGGGAAGCCACATGAGCAGAGGGAAGGGAAGTGGTCACAGCTCCAGCCTGACAGAGTTCCAGACGTGTTTGGACAATGCTCTCAGGCACATTGTGTGACTCTTGGGGATGGTCCTGAGCAGGGCCAGGAGTTGGACTCGATGATCCTTGTGGGTTGCTTCCAACTCAGCTCACTCTGTGATTTTATGATTTTTGAATAGCCAAAATTTACTAAATTTCTGTTTTTATCGCTATGACCCAGTTAACAAGCTTTAAAGTTCCTCATCCGTCACTGCAGTGTTAAAATTCTTCTCCTGTACTTTATCTGATGAAAAGTCCACATGGTATGAATTTAATTTCCGTTGGTTAAAGTAATAATAATTAGGCTATAGATAGAATTAGTTAAGCCTACTAAGATATCGATGTGGGAAACCTGTCCTTACTCCTTTATTGTTGTGTTTAATTCCTTACACTATTAAATGTTGGTGTTTCAGAGGGCTGATATATAACACTATTCTGTTTTACATTTGAGGACTGAAAGATATTCATCAGGGAGAAAAATTACTTGTCCCCAAGATGATACATGAAGTTTTTGCAGAAGAGAAAATCAAAACTGCTTTTACAGACTCTGGGTTACTATTTGGAATAGTGCAGTGTTTTAATTTGGCGTAAAAATTCACTTTCCACTTCTGCAGTAGAGATTTTCCCTTAAAAAATTATTTCCTGAAATCATGGGTAGTAGTTTTTTACTGATTTTGAAAGCAATGGCTGTCCTTGCCCAGACAGTTGTCCATGGAATAATATTGCCTCAATAAAGTTTTTGTTTGTAACCTGTTGTTCAGACCACAGAGTATCAGTTCAAAAAGCTGAACTTAATGTATAGTGCCTTTAAATTGGAGATGTTTCCTGGGTTGCAGTTCCCACTGTCCAATGAGAAACCATTGTGTCCCTGATTGACTAGACAAATATCTTTGTTAAGCTGACTACTATAGAAGTTTTGTTTCTTGGACATGTCATTCTGAATTTATGTGTGAATAGTGGTGCCACAGACATGGTACCGCAGATATGGTGAATTTGCAGTAAAGATTTTCTGTTAAAATTACTCTGCCAGCTTTTTCATAGCATTATTTTGTAACAAAATGCCTTTTCATAGATACATTCCAAAAAAACCACTATTCTTTCATTCTTTTTTTTCTTATTTTGCATTCTATCCTACATGTTATCTGAGATAGTAGGAAAACTTTGAATCAATTCTATAATTATAATTTTAATATTAAATTTTTTACATTTTGCAAAATTTTTGTATTGTAAAATGCATATTGGTATATTAAAATGTCAGCATAGCTGTCCTGGAAAGCACTTTGACTTTTTCTACTTCAATGAAATCCCTATCTCTTTGTTTTCTGTTTCTGTAATCTACTGTTAGAACAAATAAAGATCTGGTTTCATCTCTGATAATCACTAAAGCATCACTCCTCAGGAAATTATTGTTTAATAAGCTTGTCAGAAGGACAAGTGTGAGGAATTTTAATTAGTCAATATACAATGTATTGATATTCAGTGGTGCAGAAATCACAGATCAGAGTTTTACCTTCACATACCAGAATTTAAGGCTGATGGTTCTGATAAATATGACGCAGTTCTGTTCTGCTCTACATGGGAAAGACAATTTTTGTACGAAATTTTTCATTTAATTTTCTTTTTTTTTTAATCTTCAATACTCTTCCCTTTTTTCATTAGTTGATACACAAATGAGTACTTGACTGAAACCTGAGTTACTTGAGCCACTTCTGAAGTGGCTGGCACAGTTGTGCTTTGTGCATCATGAGTGATCAGCGACACTAACGGAGAATGGGTTGTCACAGGGGAGGAATTTGCTCAGTGATTGCCAGTTCTCTGGGTGTATTACACTAACTGCTGGCTTTTGCATTCCTGTGTAAAGTGAACCCTAATTAATCCAGCCGTGAAAGTCCTGCTTCATCTTCTGAAACTAGCTCATTATGAAAAATGTAAACAGCTCTCTCAAAGCACTCTGTGTGCATATTAATTTCTGCTCTAATGATGCTTATTGTCTGATTGACTTAGCTTTGTCTTTCTTTTTACTATAAATGCACAATTTCTAGTTTTTGTTCCATCTTCATCTTTAGCATTCAAATTGGTGTTTCCTAATAACCTGCCTTAAAGTAAACTTTCATTTTAGTACTTTAACCAGATGGCATCTCTCTGGTATGCTCCAAAATGACTATTTTAATACTGTCATGGAGTGATCCTCCCATGGGCATGCAGTACAGCAAGGATGTGGCAGCAGCTCCCAGTGGTGGGAATCAACAGCCTCGGGGAAGACTCAAAGAGCAATTTACCTCTTCATTGTTATATATCCTTAGATTAAGTCATCTTTCTAATAGAAATCATGCCTAGGAAGCAACTTCAGTGGAATCAATACCAAATTGTCCTTGGTGTCTCCAAACCCCTTGAGGATGTAGAATCCATGTCTTTCCAAGGCTTTTTCCCCTTTTGCCTGTAAAAGGCTGAGAACACAAGGTATTTATCAGTGCAAGTCAGGATACCCCATCCTTTGATACATTTGGTGGATTTCCTTTCTACCCTGTGAATTAGGTCCTTCACTGCACAGTCATGAAAAAAAATCATGAATGGAAGGCATGAGAACAGGTACATCCTCTCTTTCCAAAGGAGTAGATCCAATGTTTTGACTCTTTCATTCATTCTGGGATTATTCAGGGAAAAAAAAAATATGAGAAAGAACAAGCATGCTGGAGAAAAGAAAATGCAGGTGGGAGAAGGAAGAGGAAGCACAAGGGAAAGCAGTTCCCAGTTCTAGCATGAGCACTTGCAGAGGCTTTCATTTCAAGCCCATCCACTTGCCTTTTCCACTCTCAAGGATGGAAGCCACTTTCATCTTCCTTCTCTCTCACCCATCTCTTCTAGAGCTGGTTTGTCCCCAAAATATGAAGGATCTTGATTCAGAGTGTTGCCAAGTATATGCTGCATTATAGATCATTTTGATCTTCATTTAGCTGTATCTCATTAGAGGAACATGTTTTGTTTAAGTAGAGATGAGGTTATTCATAAGTAATTCAGTGCCACTTAGAGAAAAATCAATTGTAGGAACATTAAATTTTCATTAAACATGTTAAACACAACTTGACAGTCAGATGGTCTTCAGTCATATGTGTTTTACTGCAATATTACTTTAAGTAACAGATTGAATGCAGGATTAGGTGGTAAAGAATACTTTGCATGGTTCAAGAAAAAGGATAAAAGTGGGGTTTTTTCCAATAGCATTCACTCTGTAGGGATCCCCAATTACTTACAGGATCATCTGCACTTCTGGAGCTACTGTGACTTTGAAGCGAGTCATGTGTGCAAGATGAGCAGATTGGAGCTGTCTGGGCAAAGAAAAATCAGACACACTTGTTTTTGTGGGAATATGACACATTTTGTAGCTCTTGTAGGCCTGGGAACATCACACACCGCAACTTCTTGCACTTCATTCTCTCTAATCCTCACCTTCTTCCGACGATTTTGACATGACTTCCATGTCTTCCTGTCCCATAACATTGATCTCGTTCCCCTCAACACAGAAACTTTTATCTGTTCTCATCCCAAACCTCTTTCTCATCTTCACAACAGTTTTTCCTCCCCTCTCCCATTTGCTACTGCTCTCTCTGCTAACACACCCAATCATCCAGTCCACAGTCCATACTTCCCCCACAGCTGTTACACAGCTCACAGTCCTGTGAGAGAGCCATCCTTAGCCCACATTTACTCTGATCCTGCCCCTGCAATCTGACTACATCCTGTCTTGCTCTCCTCCCAGCCTCTTCCTCCCTCCCATGCAAGTGCCCTTTCTTCCCCCTTCCTTCTGCCACTCCTTGCATTTCTGCCTGAATTCCAGGCTTCTCCTCTCCACTTCCCTCCCCAATCCTTTTCTTTGCTGTTCTTGGTCTCCAGCTTGACCAAGTCTTTTAATTTTGCCAAAGAGCAAGCTGCAGGTAATCCTTTCTGGTAGGAAGTTATGATGAAGCTGCTATGGGTTGCACATCCCTTGACTATAGCAGGGGGTAGTAAAACTTCTCCTGAGCCCACAGCATAGAGGGCTGTGACAAAGTCACGCCAAAAGTCTTTCAAATAGATCTTTACAGATGGAGCGCCACCATCATTCAGCTTGTGCTGACTGATGTTCCTGACATTCTGAGAATCTCACAGCTAGCCTTTCCAAGTTTAGCATGTAACAACAGCACGGCATGATCCGATTAATTTGAGTGCAAGGTTTACCTGAGCTCTTCCTGGTGATATTTCATTTCTGTTTATCTATCACAACTAACTGACTGCTGCTCAGAATGGGATGTACATATGTGACACATCTTTCTCTGGTTCCTCTGATAAGTCAGTGTGTAGCAGTCAGCTGGGCACTGGTATGAGAAGAACCTGAATTTTATTTTACAGTTGCTGCCTGTCTCTTTTGTTCTGATACATCTGTCTAAGCATAGAAAATCTGATTAGATATATGACTGCTTTTTCTGGTGTCACAGATAACTACAGCAATGCAGCTATACCATATGATAGCGTTTTTACTTTTTTTACCTGTTCCAGCCTTTGGAAGGCATCAGCTACTGCTCTTCAGAACAATTGTGTGCTGAAGTTTCCTCTTGAATTCTAGAAAGGAGAGAAAGGAAATGTACACGCTGTGCTGTTAGTACCTTGAGAGACTGGTCTGCCTGGATAGTGTCTGGTAAAAATATTTTATCTTCATCTTGATCCACCAAAATTAAAGAGATAATCCTAATGTTATAAAAAAGACCTCTGCTGGCTTATACAGAGATGTGCTGTGGTAGACGCATCTCTTTGCTTCAGAAGTCTGTGTATTTAACGCTACTATCACTTTAAAATAAAGATGGCAAAATGACAAAACATGTTGGATTCACAGACAAATCATCTTCAATTAACTTTGAAATCTAAAAAGCTGCAGTTCAAATACAGCAACAATGTAATAAAATATGTTGATCATTGTATTTTCCAAGGTTTCACCTTTAAAAACCATGAAAGTAATTTTCAAAAGAATAGTCTCGTGCACTGATACTTAAAACTTTTATGGAAAAAAAAATTTATTTGTATGTGAATATTGGCATATTATCAAGGTTAGGGGTGTGAGGAATTCAAACCAGATTATTGTCCTTACGATGGTGTTTACATCTATCTAGAAGGCTGTTTCTCTTAGAGAAATTCTGAGTCCTGGTGAATGAATGAAATTAACTATTTTATGCAGTCACAAGTTTAAACAGATTTTTCAATTCAAAAATATGCTACTTTGGCTCCTTCCAGCCTGTTTTAATGCTGACCTCCCTGGAGAGTTTTTAAATAGTTATATGATTGGCAATTTAGGAAAGCATCAGAATTTCTGGCATCCTAGAGGCAATGAAGATGTCACAGCAAGTTCAATCATTATTACTTCAAAAAATGTTGCCAGCTTTTGATGGATGACATTCCAGAGCATGGGGTCATGTCACTTTAATTTGTTTTTAAGGATAAAGAAAGGTGGTCTTGGTTCTTGTCCCCTTTTTGTTTAACAAATAAGCTTCTGGTCACATGCCCTAGTTTTCAGCATATTTCTCTTTGCCTTGGTTAAATGATGCATAGATAAAAGATAACTTCTTGCTTGTATCCAGGAAAATGACTTAGCTCATGCAGTCCCCAGCAGAGAAGAACATCTCACAGCAGAGGAGAGAACAGTAGTGCTCTTCAGTGCCCTCCAATCAGCAGAGCCTTTGTAAGGCTATCACTTTGTCTGCCACAATCTACACACGTGGATTAGTTTACAATAAACTGCGACTGCTTGTTTCTGTGTGATGAGAGGAACAGAAAGGTGCATTGCATCCATCTTCTGTTAACAGCATAGAACTGCTATTAGTCAACTCTTCTGAATATTATCTTTTTCAATGTGCTCAACAAGTTTTTACAAGATTCCTAATTAAGAACATATTTTCTCAAATTTCTATGGGCAGTGAGTAAAAACTGGGTGAAGGCTGTGAGATCTGGCTTATTGTGGATAATTTACTATTCCGTTTTCAAAGATTTATGTAAACTTAGCACATTTTTAATGCTAGAGGTTGTTTTGATAATAAGAATGTTGGGAGTTTTATTGTTAAGACTAGACAGTCATGAAGAGGGGCAGGTTAGGCTGCTGCACCAGGTAAAATAACTTCATTTAGAGCAGACTAAGCCAACAGAACAGCTGAATACAGGACATGATTTTAGAGTATACAAAATATGCTGGAGTAAATGTCTTTCTGCACTGGTATGACAATAAATAAAAGTATAGTAACATTTCTTCAGATTTATTTATAATTTTAGTATATCCCAACCCATAAAATCATACATGGTACCTCGATATTTTGAGCTAAGCCTTTTGGCAATAGCTCTAACGTAAGTACAATTGAAATGGGATTTTATTTGCTTCTTGGTAAATTCTGAACCATTTCAAACTTTAGAATGAGAGATATGTTCAAGAGAATATCTCTGGTATAATTTCTGTGTTACCTTTATTTTATATGTACCACATAATGCTTACGACAAACTCACAAATCCTTGGAAATGTGTAGCTATGGGAGCTTGAGGCTAATCCTTCACGTTAAAGAGCCCTCTCAAAGAAAGCAAATTATTACCACTAGGCTCATATTTATATATAGTGAGGGTGAGGATGTTTACCAGCTTGTGTGAAGCCTGTTGTGGGATTTTGCCCCAAATTTTAACAGTGTAGGCACAATGGAGCCCCATATGAACATTATCAGTAACTCAGGATAGCAGAGGGTTTGAATTTAGTCTATTACTTTGTATTTCCCTGTCACGTGGATTTATAATTCACTTACCAGATTCAGTCAGATTCATTGCAAAAACTTAAATTTTTATATTAAATTGCTATAAATTCCTACGAAAAAATATTAGACTAAACTTTAGAGACGTGATCTGTATTTAAGAGTTCAAAACTTCTTACAATGGCCATTTAAAAATTTGATACCCTAAGTTAAAAAATTCATTGTAGAAGTTAAACTTAAGACTTGCTCTAATACAGGAAACTGCAAGCATGTTTTGTTCTTATTTTGTGTATTTTATGTATTATATGTGTAATTATGAATACATCTGTCATCTAAGATCTCACACTAGCAACATTTTGTATTTTATGGTACAGATTTATGATACTTTTTTTCATGTCATACTTTTGTGAAGCCCTAAATGGTTTGGAATTTAAGTTCCAATGCTCTGGAAGCACCTTTTTAATCTTCAGAGATTTCCAAATTGGAATAGTGCCCATGAGAAAGTTGGAGGGTGGAATAAGGGTTCTTGGGTCTTCTAGTTCCACTTGCTTTCCTTCCATTATACTGTTCTGCTTAGGTTTCAGATTTCATTTTTCATTTGAAGATAGTTGTCTTCTTGGGATGATAAGTCAACAAGGTATTTTTGTGACTGTTTTTATTCTAACCATGTAAGATGGAGGGCTGGGATCTGGACTCTGTAGACATTCAAATCCATCTCTTTCACTGTTCAGAAAACTGCCTTTACTGTTTATTCTGACCTGTCCTATTGAAGTAAAGGTGCTGTGGAAAATTCAGGAAGGACCCTTAAGAGGAAAGGAAATCTACATCCCAGCAGATAAAGTGGTTCTGAGGGAGTTATGGGCTTGATTGTCTCCATCACTGTTATCTCTTTGGTAAAAACCTCTGCCCATTACATAGATTGTGCACCTCAGTCATTGGAGTCCTGTACATCTCTTTTGGTGAAGACCCTTATCTAGTAGGTCTATGCTTTTGTCTTCCAGCTGCCTTTTCTATAGCAGTTATGATGAGGTCTGACTCTGCTAGTGTGTGGCAGACTGAGCCTGAAAGTACGGATACCCCTTCACACTTCCTTTCTGCATCCTAATGAGGAACAGAGGCATCCAGAGCCAATAGCTTGGATGTAAGCTTGTAGGTCCCAAACACAACACGTAGAAGTTGAGGGAACTTTGAGATCAAGAGGCCAGATGTAGTTAATACCACCTGATCAGTCTTTTTGTGTCACACTGCTCCTGAATATTTGGGTGCTTTGGAGATGGTGTTTATTTTTTCCTATATGTCAATTCCTGTTTAGAAGCTCAAACCAAAGAGAAATTGGATAGCCAAAAGAAAACATTTTTGAGGAGTGAAACACTGTCAAAACAATATTTTTCTTAATTGTACTAGATTATAAAGTGTAATTACTGGCAATTTCTTAGCTTACCTTATTTGCCCCTTGATTTCATCGCATTTGAAAGTGCTGTTCCAACATTACAGCCTGGCTTTAATGCACAAAAATCCTTCTAATAAATTTCAGTCTTGTTTCAGATATTGCTACCGTGCTGGAACTGCTCTTGAGAGAGTTTGTAATGAGGATCTGTTGCTTCAAGCTAACTGAGAAGCTCCTTCTTTCATTGTCTTGATTTATCAGCAGCTTCTGATACTGTTGACAATGGGGCCCTATTATATTGCCTTCAGCAGCTCCTGGGTTTTCCAGGCTCCACGCTGCCCTGTTTCACATCTTATTTAATGGAGCCCTGTCTCTACAGTTATATACTGCACTTCTCTTGTCATACTGATGCCTTAAGCTGGGTTATGCAATTGGGTTTTGATGGTGCAATTTGCCATGACAGCACAGCAGTATAGTAAAATTCTCACTTTTGTTTGTTAATTTTTAAAGTATAACACACACCAGGTGTGCAAGAGCGATAATCATTTGAGAAAATATGCAGCTGCTTGTTTATGGATCTGTATGATAATGTAATCTCTAACAATACCTGACACTTCCATGTAACTGACTTAGGTTCTAAGACCATATGGTGTTAAACTTGCAGGTCTTGTGTTGAGAAAAAGCTATTTTAAAACAATTTTAAAAGGCTGATTAAATTACTACATGGGTTTTTTTCCTTCTTGATACCATGCCTTGAAAGAAAGGTGTTCTTCCTGTTAACAAGCAGTGTCTGTTACATACAGACTTTTCTATTTGCATCATTCATTGATTTTCATGTGGAGCCAGTAACTTGGCAACGGAGCTTGGACATCAGAAAGGTAAATGTGGAAAACATCACAAGGTGAAAGTTTGCTCTCTGTTTCTTACATTCATAGGCCAGAGACACCTTTCTTTCTATTCTGGATTTCCTGCCATTCATCCATTTCATGCTGTCCTGTGCAACAGAGCAGATATACCTCCTCTCTGCTGCAGCACTTTTTCCTAAATGACAAAAAAATACATGTGGGATCGTCCTCATGCTTGATATGGAAGTTTCTGTGGTGCTTGAAGAATAGCCTCCGTTTGTAATGCTAGCTTCGGACCTTCTTTGCATGGGTTTTTTTTCCATATAAAGTCTAATCTCTAACCTAATGGGGTATTGTGACCAAGAAGCAAGATGCCTACTTGTAATGACATGATAAAATTTCCTACTGCATGGTTTTCTGATGGATTCCTACAATTTTTCTTTGCTAGTTTAAAAGCCAGTGCTTGTGGCTGTGGAAGGCTGCTTTCAGTGGACCAATAGGTATGCCTGCACTGCTAAATAAAAGTGCCAGCTAATAAGCCCAAGCTCTGGGTCCCAGACCACTTACTGCTTAAGTGTTAGCATTTCTGAGCTGGAGCTTGGCTGCCCACCCCTAGGCAGTCAGGAGGACTGCATGCACACAGGACACTGGGCTCTGAAGGGATGGACAGAGGGGCAGGTTCTGCAGACCCAGCCACCCAGTGCCAGCCAGCCTCAAGGCCAGTGCATGGCTATCATTTATGCTTTGTTCGTTTTAGACACAACTAATGAATCTGCATCTTACTGGAAAAAAGCCTGAGGTGGCAGCTGATAGCTGCTACCAGAGAAAGCCAAAGGCAGTTTAGGGCTAATAACTGGAAACTTGCTGAGTCAGACCCATGTCTCTGTTAAAAAACAAAATTGAGCAGATTAGGGTGTATTTCTGCAGCACTGGAAATTGCCTTTGGTTTTCTCTGAGCTGGAGAAGGTGTAAACAAATGACACCTACCAGCCTTCTCTGTAATGACTTTTGCATCCCTGTGGGCAGAGCTTCCACTCTGGTTCCTCACCTTCAGCTGGGCTAACTAAGCAACTGCTTAGCTCTTTGCAAATTAGCCAAAATTTCTGTTTCTTTGGGATCCTTCTTATATCAGTCTGACCTTCAGCATGCTAGCACATTATCAACATCAGGTTTTTTTCCATATTAGAGATGCACTTACAGGATGAAATTCAGTGAGATTTGTTAAGGTATGTAGCTCCAATGTTTTGGTTCAGCCTCATTTCTGCTGCATTATACTTTGCACTTTCCATTAGGTGAAGTGTAATTTAAAAATGTGGGAAGAAGCCCCCTTTTGAAAGCACTTGCTATCATCTTTGCATGGCCTTCGCTTCCAAATGTGGCAAAGTAAGGCAATGTGGAATCCATTCATTAAATGACACATTAAGCAGCCAATGCCTTTTTCTATATTGCCTGCAATAAAATATATTCAAAGCACTTCATATTTCATTAAAATTATCAGTGAAATGATTTTCATCTAATGTTATTTCTGCTTTTAATAAAAAGGCCCTGCAAAATGAATAACTGAACATTTTTCCTTCCTTTCTTTCTCTTTTTACAATTATGATATTGAAAATATCCCACAAGTGAGGGAATGACCCATAAATTGAGTTATGAAGGTCATATTCTGTGAAGAGCAGATATTTTCCATATATCTTTAAAGGCACAGTCATTGGGTATAAGCTGGTTTAGTTCAAAATGAGTCTTCAAAACTGTGCTCTGAGCATGATATGACTGTTTACAGTAGACCATGCTGACTTTGAAGTGCATGTTCCAAGTACCTGTATGTACTCGACTGTTGTTCTTTTTGCATGCATTGTGGCCATTTAACATTGTAACAATAGGTTTTGCCAAAATTGTCAAGTTTAAAGCAGTCTTGAAAGCTTTTTTTGAAAGTCAGAGCTGTGACAATTAGATTATTTCACTGTGATGCTGTTCATTGTTTACTGATTAGAGACTTTGAAATCAGAGAAATTATTAAATATGAAATGGTCATACAGGAAAAAAAGACTTCACAGACAGAATAATCATATTTCTTTTGATCTTAGGCTTATTGTGAATATAGATAAATGTAAGCTTTGCTGCAGGTATCTCAGATGGGCATCAGATGCCCTGGAAAGCTTGAAAGTAGGAGTATAGCTCACCCAGGAGTTACAAAGGATAACAAATCTATGGGGTTAGTGGAAATAATCTGTATTTGTAGAAATCAAGATAATTCATATAACTGTGTTTAAAATAATTATACAACTAATGAAAACAATGGTTTCCATTTAAGCAGTTAAGAGATGTTTTTATGGTTACAAAAGAGGTACTTTGGAAGTTCTTTAGCTTTCAATAAGGCAGTTAGTTGTCATTCTCTCTAATTTTGAATGGTAATGTAATAAGAACAGTTCATATCATAGAAAGGAAGTTATGAGAAACTGTTTGCCCTGAAGCAGATCAACAAGGATTAATATAAAGCACGCAGGTTTATCACATAATAATATGCTATTTTTTAAGAGCTTTAATATGATCTGTAATTATAACTATCCCATCTGCAGAATTAGGAAAGAATACTGAGATAAAGAGAGAAAAGAAATTAAAGTTGGGTCAAGGAATTAAAAAAGAAGAAGCAAAGAACAGGCAATTATTTCTTAGCACTACAATTTGGAAAGTCACAGCTATATGCCATTCCAGACTCCTGTGAAGAAAAACAGACAACGAAGTACAAAGCTGAAGTAGTACAGAGGAATTCATGCACTGGAGAAAATCGTACCATGAGATAAATTATTTGTTGGCTTCTTATTTTAATGACCAGAAACTAAATCTTCTGTCTTGAATGGTCTTTCTGAGCTAAAAGATGATTGTCTCCAGGTGTTAGGATTTAGAACAGCAGCACTCCAGGGTCTGTGAGGCTGAGGAGCCCCACACTTAAGCCCCTGGTTTGTTCTGTTTGAATGCTGTTTATCAGATTCTTTGCAGGCCACCTTAATTCCTTTCTCTTAGATCAGCCTGCTTAGCTTCTGCACCTCACATGCTGCAGGTGTCCCCTTAGAGATACCAGGGCTCCAGCCTCATCAGTGCCCTGCCGAGACCTTTATCAGCTGCAGGCAGAGAGATTTCTGATTGGGTTAAAGATTGATTGTACACTAATCACAACATCTAGACAGGCAAACAGGCAGCTTGTGGTCAATGGAATCTTGTAATCAGTGCTGGGATAATAACATGCATGCAGCTGGGATTGTTGAACAGCAGGTTTCAACACACAGCCTCCACACTCAGAAAAAAAGACCATTTACATCTTGGACATCTTTGAGAAGAAATGGATAGTCAATTTGCCAGTGGGAACATTAGTTAAAAGTATTTCCCAAACCATTAAACCTGCTATTCTAATAGTGTAAGTACCTTCATTTCCAGAAGCTATCTGTAAAGGCCTTTGCAAAAGGTCCACAAATAGAGCAGCAGCCCACTGGCTGCACATTTGTAACTGCCTCAGAGGTGTTAAACATTTCCCAGTTTCCAACTATATCAGCCAAACACTACAATGAAGTTTTACTTACCTTGGATCAATTCGATCTTCACTTTTGAGAACAGCAAATCTTGAGGTGAATTTGGCTGACGCCTCAGCTCATTGTGGAATGCAGCCCTTGTGTAAGTGTACAGGTGAGATAAACAGGACCGCAGAGCAAATCATCTCCAGGGTTGATTTAAGCAGACATGTGTTCATACGCCTCTGAAAAAGAAATCACCACACACATAGACACATCCCTCCAGAAAATAGATGGTTCTGCAGCTGAGAAAGTGTGCTCACTGTTTGAGCATGCGGAGCAGTGACGGGTGAGTAGCCACTGGAATTGTCACTTCATGCCATTAAAATTAGAGGTCTAAACATGTTTTGACACTACCGACTGCTACTTCTTGCACAGATGTTCTGTTTTGGAGGATAAAGGTTTCCTTGCTTTTTGAAGGGGGTGGGGGTGAGAAGGAAAGAATCACCTAGTTTTCCCTCTGTTCCTGACTGGATTTTTCACAGAACAGGTATTCAACAAATATGAGAATTAGGGACCACTTTTGGAAGAGACTGCCCTGCTCACATATATTTTGCAAGTGCACTGGTAAACAAACCAAACCAGACCAAAACAAAACAAAAAACAAAAAACAAAAACAAAACCAAAACACTTTCTTTCTTTCCCCCCAAAGATTAGAAAAATTAGATCTTCTGTAAGGATTCTGGCAGCATTAATCAATGCATAGGCTCAAACACATGAGGAGTTTTAGGATTTTGTCAGCAAACAGTAATGGGGACATGGGCAACTGGATGGCATTTCTAGAGATCACTTTTTTTCTTTCAACTGCTGTGTGTTAAACAGAGCCATGCTTAGAATTACATGCATTTGAAAACACCAGCTAGCAGTGTAAAGATTTGCCCCTGCTTCAAAGCCAAACAGAACTGCATGTAGCAAAAGTTATAACAATCCATAGAATGGCTTTTTCTTACCTGTGTATTTAGGAGTACCATCTGATTTTTCAAGAAATTGCACAAGAATAAGTTTGGATGGGAGGCTATGCAGCCACACCAAGTATCACTATAGTACAGTGGGATAGCAAATGTGTGAGAACATTCACACTTTCGGTGTGGAGCAGTAAAATATATTTCAGCATTTTCTTTAACGTGTAAACATGTGCAGATAATGATTATCTTGTGCTCTCAGTTTGCAAGCTATAATTACAATACCCGAAAAAAGAAAACAGTGAATAGAATCCTAATCACAGAGGGTGGCTGCTACCTAGCAGAAATATTTATTTAATTTTTAAAATTGAGCATTTCCTTAGACATTTACAGTATGAATAAAATGCAGATCTAACCTATTTGCAGTTTCTCATTATGGAATAGAAAGCTTTTTAAAATTTGTCAAAAACCTTTAACATTTAGGTTAAACTAAAGGACCATTTATTTTTCTTTTTTTTTTACACCCGCTTTTAGTAATTAATGGGCTTAAGTAATTCTTTTCAGTAAAAATTGTGGACCTCAGGCTTGACAGTAGGTTTTGTCGCAATCAGATTTTCTTTACTACAGGAAGACTGCATGCAGTGCCACCATAAATATTTTATCATTTTAAGACTCAGGATTTTACTTTCTCTAGGTATTGATGGGTGAATTAGCCAAGGTTTGCAAATCTTAAAGATACTGAGCAGTTCTAGCTGTTAGTATCTACATGTAAACACTGGCTATGATGTTTTCCATTTTCTCTTCACTTAGAGAATTAATAAGCAACTACAAACTAACATCCTCTTTGCTGTGCAGAAAAACTTCTGAAGTAGAATACTTTGCATTTTATTTTGCAAGGGTAAATGTTACTGACCAGGTGGAGCCCTCTTTCCACTATCTCAATGAACAAGTGGGCAAAGTGGTCAAAGTGTAGTTGCTACATCAGGTGTACCTGAGAGTGGACTGTGGCTCAGTGTTATCAAATGTAACTTAGTTAACTTGATGATTGAGTGACATAATTTGTCTAACTGTAACCAACAGTACCTCTATATTTATACTGTGATGGTGAGAAACCTGTAGTTTTTATAATGTCTGTCTGTTGGAAATGCAAGTTTTAGATCAGTACATCTTTCCTTCCTTCCACTTTCTGTGTTCATTGCAGGAGGATTGGATTAGACAACCTTTAAGTGTCCCTTCTCACCCTGAACTTTCTATGATTCCTTCAAAAATGGGAGGGATGACTTTCCCTCTGAAATGCAAAATTTCTTCATCCAGCTCCCTGTAAGGAGATCTGCAAGGGAAAATAAAACTTCCATTGGGACCAAAGGCAGAGAGAAGTGACATCTCCTTCTCCCACATGGTGTCCCAGGTATATGCAAGGACCAGGGCTTCCTTTCCCAGGACCATGGAGACAAGGGCAGGGAGTGTAGACAGGAGATGACAGAGCACCAGGAGACTTCTTGAAGAGAATGGCAGAAAAGACAGGTGTTAAGCACATTCTCTACTTCATTAATGAAGCATAACAGAGAACTGAAAATCCAGGAATTACCAGAGACATTAAATCTATGCCGAAATATTTAATGTCATATGTGGTCACTACATAGAAGGCAATATATCTAATAAGAACATCTGGAAATGTAAAAGCTTGTAATTTCACTTATTATTTTATTTTTGCTTTTGGAAAGAAAAAAATTTCTTGTCATTGGTTTCACATCTGGAAGTAATCTCCAAAGAGGCATTGGTTTTGAAAACTGAAATCATTGACTTTTCCTTTGGCATCTTGAAAAGCCTGCATAAGTTTGTTCATATTCTGATTATCTTATCCATCTATGTCTCCCTTGAATTAACTATTCTTATATTATATTGTTTTATTCTCTTAAATCCCAAATCCAAGCTTGAAATTAAGTTAAAATTATTCATCCTCTTTGTGTTTCAAATACTGTCAGCACAACTATTGCAGACTTTAGTAAAATCAGTGAAAATCAAACTTGCTGTCCAGTTTGCCTTCTACCCAGAAGCCATAAATATGCATCACCTTCCAAACATCTCTGAATAATGAGAGTTTCACTCTAAACTATGCAATAGTGTACATACATCCCATGTTTGCCCAGGTTGCTCATACCAATATTAAGTTCTAATCAATCCCATTGGGTAATTTCAAAAAAATCTAATGAAATTCTTTATAGAACATTTCCATTAAAATCTCATCTCCTGAACAGAAACATCTCTGATTGAAATCTACATGAAATTCCTTTACACAGCCAAGGTACTGATTTAAAACACAACCTGTCTATTTACCCTCATTTAGTTACAGATTGCCATAAAGTAATTCATATTTAGCACTTTAACTCATGATAAGGGGGAAAGGGAAAGTTGGAAGTCAGCATAAGATATGAATATATGTGATAAAAATTCTGTGGCAATGATCATTGCCTCCTAATAGATCCATCGAAGGTTAAGGTAAAGGTTGTCAGAAAGAGAAAAGTTCCCCATCATTTAATGTTCTGCTGATGAAATGGCGAAGTAATAATTTCACTTGGTGCTGTGAAATTGGTATGAAGTTGGAGAAAGAATGATAGGGAAGATGTTCTTCAAAGGAATAAAATACCCATTTCACTGCTAAAGACAGAAGAGCAAAGGCTTTCAATTCGGTGGATGCTGGAAGTGAAGTGGCCTCTAAGGCACAAACCCAGCAAGGAACAAAATTGAAGCCAATAAGGAAGTGTGCTAACAAGTCCTGAGAAATCAGGGGAAATTCCTGAAGTAATACTGAGAGCTGGTGAGCGAGTAAGCAAAGAGCTCCATCAAATATAAGTGGAAAAAGTCCGAGTAAGGAAAGGCAGTATTTATGAAGGAAAAAAAAGGGAAGTTCCAAGGGTGAAATGAGGTTTGGCCCTAGGGCAAAGTCGTAATAAAAAGCAAAGTCATAATATCTGGAGGTTTGGACTTGAAGTGGGTTAACTGAATAAAACCCTGAATGCACTTCTATTAAAAAAAGTAGATCATACTCTGCCCTCAGATTAATATCTCTATGTACCACAATATACTTAGTAAATACAATGATGAATAATTTATAGTTTCATTTGTTTCTTTTGTATCTGAATGCAGTTTCCCTGAGCAAATCACCAATGGTCATGGCTTTTTTAATAAAGAAATTTCTAGCTTGTACACCTTGTGAGGAGTTTAGAATTTTTTTTTCCTTGGGGGAAAAAAAAAAGCAAGTCCAGTTGAAGGCTGTTATACATCTTATTTCAGACAGTTAATGTTGTTTGATCATTCCCCATAGACCTGACAGCAGAATAGAATTTGGTCCAAGGGAGACTGAGCCCAACTGGGAAAATATCTTTCATTATTCTCAATGAGAACTTTCACTGGAAACAGTGTGCTTGGGGTAGGTAGTATAGAAAAAAAATAGCAGGATGCTGTTTTAAAACAAAATCAAAATATATTGTTAAGTAAAAAAAACAATAATGCCATAGGGATTTTTTGCTCTGTAGAACTGCTGAAGGTGTTGCAGACAAGAAAATCTAGTATATGGATTTGTTTCTCTAGTATATTTGTTTGTTGTTAAGATGAAAAATCTATTTACATCCCTAAAGTCCTCAAAGAAAACCCTTCTCCCAGAATTTTTAGAGAATGTCAGAAATAGAGCTCTATAGCATAGTACAGGGATTGTAGAAGTCAAATAAATTTCTTTCCAGTCTCTAAACATAAATGACATTAACTCTATGCTTTCATTTTTCTCCTGTTTTTACTGAATATTGCTCTGTGTTACATGTAGAGATCCCAGCTGTTTTGCAATGAGGCATGTGAGGTACTAGCTCACCAGTGGGGGTGATCTCAGTGGTGTTGAGCTGCTACATTATGAAAGACTTCTCTCAGCTAGAATACCAAACTGAAGAGCTTCTTCTTGGATAGAGTCCATTCCCACACTAGACAAACAACTTTGAGGAGTAAGTAGTTTATTTTATAGTTTAGTGATAAAATGGAGACAAATTTACTTTGTTTACTTAAAAAAAAAACCACTCTAAGTGTTCAATATCATAATTTTCAGTGTTATCTCTTGCATTTGGAAATAAGCATAGATAACTAGGGGATTTTTAAAGATTAGGGTAGTTTCCTAGTGCAGTCTGGTATGATTGTAACTTGAGAATCCACAACGGCCATCAATAAATACATGGAACAATTAAATGCAATGGAAAAATTTAATTATAGAGACCCAGAACATGAACTATATAGTGCTTACTGGGTTTTAACTATGATGCTTACACGGCAAACATAGCTGACAAATTAATCGAGGTTTTTCTTCTTTGCTTTTTTTAAAAACAGTTATGACACTTAATTATGTACCATTTCCTCTCTTCACTGCTGTCATAAATATTGCTACTTGTCCTACAGGGTGTCATGGTCGTGCCTTACTAAGCAATCTCTGACATGAATGGAAAGAATCTAAATAAATATATAGGTTGCATGGAAATAGATGTGTATATAATCATGCAGCAAATGACAGTCCTCCTTATCAACAGCATCTTGATATTACTGCTGTGTTTCAGTGAAAGAGCCAGCTTCTACTAATTTAGCATCCCATTCTGCAGTTACTCCTACTTGCCTGTATGTTTTGGTACAAAGAAACAAACTGAAGTCAGAAAGGTTTCTTACATACAAAAATATGTTAAAGGACTGGGATCCTTTAAACTATATTATATAGGGCATATTTTAAAGGACTGGAATATTGCAGAACTATTGCACTTGTTTCTGTGGGAAATGATGCCTTAGTTCTTGTAATGCAGGAACAAGCCCTTCTGCAAAGGTGCCTGCTCGTGCGTAAATGAAGAAAAGGTTATTTATGTCTGTTGCTGAGTGTGACTCAGATGATGATCCTATGTTACATGCAACAAGTTTCTGCCTGTTCAGTCCCTGTTAGGTTCAAGTGACTGCTCAATTCCCATCAGTTCTTGACAAAGGCTGCTCCCTTCTTGTGCTTTTCAAGTGCTCAGCAGCAGGCACAAGATGAAACCCTGACTCCACTTCTTCTGTGCACAGGGCACAAAAGAGAGCTCACACATTGAGCCACAAGGCTCCAATTGATTTGCTGTGTGAATTCCCATGTCTCCTACATGAATTCCCCTTTCTGGTTCCATTAAGACAGGAGCAATAGCCCAGCAATAAATAGTGCTGCACATATGACTTTAACCTAGTCAAATGCCGGGGGAAGTAAGGGCCTTCAGAGGACTTTGATTCAGGTTTGTTCCTTTGTTGTAAATGAGCCATATTGGTCTCCAGAACTGTTTTTGTGTAAAAAATCTCAAGATATTAAGCCTCTCACTCAGCTCCTTCCTCCTGAGACAGATCTCTAATGCTGAAGTATTAACTGGTAGAAAAGATGCATTGACTGCTCTTCTCTCAGCCTGTCCTCTCAATAAAATTTTGCGCATTGAAATGTAACTGGAAACACTTCGAACATTGTATCATATCATGGGATCTAGATCTGATGCTCAGATGCTTCATAGTTCTTTCTCTGCATTGAATCACTGCAAATACTTCCATTCTTTCAATGTCAGAAAATATATATTTTTGGAAATAGAATTGTATGATGTGGTAATCCCATCTCCAAATAATGAGCTGACTACAGAAGTCTTAAAACCACTATCAAGGATAGTGGTTTAGAATTGTACAACCATGAAAAAGGCAGAAAACTCATGGGGAGCTGTGAGTGGAATTAGCAAAGTGATTCCTTAGATTATGACATTCTTTGACTACTGTATTAATTGGTCTTTTCTTCAACTGAGTGAACTTCCTCTCTAGAAGAAGATTGCATGGGTCATAAATAAGAATGATTTCTACTCAAAATCTGGACATCTGTATGTCAGGACAAACACAAACTTGTAATCTTGCAGACTGGCAAAATCAGTTGAATGAACTTAATTTGATTTTGGACATCTCAGACTCCAATGAACTGTTCCCTGACAGCAATGGATTTTATAAACAACCCAATACATAGGGTTCATAATGTTGTCTTAAAAAACAGGACAGTTTGAATGAATCCTTTCCTTGGAAAAATTTGGATGTGTATATCTAAAATCAGAACCTGACCTTTATCTTTCCTGCCCTACCATACATTATCCGTACTTAAATTTGGTTGAGAAAGACATATACAGAAATAAGGCTGTAAGCAGCAGAACAAATTGGATTGGATTGGTTGCTTTAATGAAAAGGAATTTCAAAAACAAGCATTCAATATTATAATTTTCAACTGATTGCATGAATAGGCATTTAACAAGATAATCAGATTTTATTAAAGAATAAAAGTAGTTTTAAAATACAGGAATCTAACTTTTTTTTTTTTTAATGTGATAATTATAAATTAACAACCACCAATAAAGACTTGGAAAACTGAAGTGCAATAGTGGATCTTCAATATAGGAGTCCACCGTGTGACACAGGTAATCCTTCTTGGTTTTGATGCATTGTGCAGACATCAAACATAGGAAAAATTTGATTTCCTTGGAGTCTGTGACTCATGGTCAAAAATATACTCTCCTGTGCAATAAAGGGCTCATACTGCTGTCCTTTTGCTTGCTAGCACAGTAGTAAGGTCTTTGAGCCATAGTGGCCACCATTTTCCATAAAATATGTAGGTATAGAATATCTTTGAAATCTCTGCCTATTAGCTTTGGCTGAAATTGGCCAAAGAATCCCAGAAGTTTTAAAGGTGACAGAGGAACAAATAGATACATAATTCTCAGGAAACTGGGTGGAAGAAATGACAGCCCAAAATAGACTGGGTCATACAAGACCGAGATGAAGTTTGTGCCAGTGTCAATTACTACATAAATTTAGTTATATGATTCACACTGACACATTTTATGTTTGTACTAGTGATTTTTGCTGTCATTTAACTCAAATGTGTAGCTCCATAGAGGCAAAGAAAACTTGCACATGAAGAATAGTGAAATCCAGATTATTTTTTTAATACTGAGTGATAAGTCTGAACTACTTATTTTACTGTTAAG
Source organism: Corvus brachyrhynchos (assembly GCF_000691975.1). Lineage (NCBI taxonomy): Eukaryota > Metazoa > Chordata > Aves > Passeriformes > Corvidae > Corvus > Corvus brachyrhynchos. Next base: position 4,238,833 of record NW_008237221.1, on the reverse strand, counting down.
GATTTGGCATGATCAAATTCTATGTGATAAATCTATCTCCCAGACAAAATCCGTCACTGGGACAAATTCCTCTTTACTTTGAACTCATAGTTTTATTTATGGCTATAATTTGATCAATGTTTTGAATGGGAGGCTTTATACTCTGTTATGCCAAAAAAAAATAGAACATGATTTCACTGTGTGATGCATATGAGGAGCTAATACCAAATGTTGCCATCTATTATTCAAACTCAGCTCTGCTCACTGAAATGCATATGTACAAATTTAGTGTGTAGTTCCATTTCACAACTGAGGTAAACTGCTGCCAGAAGGGGCTGCTGACCCACTCTCTGCTAGTCACACACTCTTCTTGTCCTTGCATTGGATGCACAAATCAGAAGGCTGCCAGATGGAACTGAAATATATGTGTCACAGGTTACTTTTCTGTCATTTAAGCCAGTCAACCTCTCCTACATCATACTAAATGTTACCTTCTAGCAAAACTCCTCAATACTTCATTGAAAGTAACATTTAACTGGAAGCTGGAAAATAAGAATAAATTCTTTCTGTTCTTTTTTTCAGAAGATAAAGGGGGAGTATCTTCTTAAACTGCCCAAATATGAGACAATTGCAATTCCTATATTTGAGCTCTGACATATTTTCAGCTTGTCCTATCAGACCTCTATGACTTTGCAGAGTGTATCTGTCTTGGTGTGGCCCTGTCCATGTTGGAAATAAACCCTACCATGTCAGGTCTGGAGATGTGGCTGGGTCAGTACATAAGCAAAGCAAATAACTGTGTAATGCAAAAGACAATCTGGAGAAAAGGGAAAAGTTGTAGCTTCAGAGATGGAATTTCCCAGATATCTTTCTAAGAGATTTTGAAGTTTTAATGAGTAACAGAAATTGAGAATTATCATGTGCTGCTGAGTTTTAAAGAAATGTGGAAGTATCTGCATGGTGATACATCAAAGCACATTAAATTCACCACGTGGCTGAGGTTTTTGTGTGTGTTTGTTTGTTTGCTTGGGTTTTTTTCTCCTGGAATTCAAAGGCAGACTGTGTACTGTTAATTTTTGTAAGCAAGATGGAAGAAGATGAAATGTAATGTTGGCTCAGGATCTATCCAAGACTCAGTCTGGTGGGAGCAGCACTGAGAAGGTGTTGCTGTGTGTCTGCCCAGTTCTAATATGCCTCTAAGTATCTTTATTGGAGAATACATAAAAAGAGTTGGAGGAAATCCATATTGAATAATGAAGAGCCCTTGAAAAAGGAGTGGAGGTCAGAACTAAGGATTGATACAAAAATGCATGACAACAAGAAGAAAAGAACAGAAGGGATGTTCAAAAGAAGTAATCAGCAGAGTATCCCTGGCTACACAGCACTCCCTGAGAGCATCTGAGGATCCTGTGGGTGCCGCCCAACAGAGCTATGCAAAGAGCTGTGATATCATTGAGGACCAGAATTAGACTGAAACCTCCCTATTAAGTTCCCTCCTCGTGGCTACAGATGGAAGGAGATAAAAGAGAGAAGTCCTTTGCTTTTCTGGGAGAATCTGTAAGCAGAAAGCTGCAGCAATAAGTTTGTCCAGAATATCAGAACATCCAGAGAAGATGGAAAAGGGCTGAAGTCTGGGGCAGGGAACCTAAGTAAGTAAACTTTCCTCTTGCTAGAGGTTGGAGCAGAAAAGTGCAATGAATTTAGTCTGGCCCATGGGAACATTTTCCAATGGAAGACTGTAGAATTAAACCAGAATAAAATCTATCCAAGGAGGACTTTTTCAGCCATTTTGGTAACAAGATACCTTGCTTTTTGGTGCTTAGATGGGTCAGAAAGCTGTGAAAATTGCGAGTGTGAATGATGCATTCAAAATGCAGTCTGGAGTTATGTGGCTGGACAGTATTTCTCTCTGCTAATTGCCAGTGTGACCATATGGGATCATATTAGAGTGATCTCTGTTGGATCGGGAACTAGGAGCAAATGAAGGCTTCTCTTCCACAGAAGAGAATTATTTGCCAGTCATGGTCAGAAACAGGACATAGAGGTGTCTTTTTCAGGTGACACACTATGACAGTTCCCCTTTCAAGCAAGAGAAAAACTCAGAATGTATCTGACTGGTTACCTCCTGGGCTATTCATATCACAGCACAAATCATAGGAACATCCAAAGCACATTACAGCTCTCTAAACGCAACTTAAATAAAACAGTCACAGTGTTGCAACATCTCCTACTAAAAACAAGCCTTGGGTTAAAATGGTTGTTCCTAGCAAGTTCTCATTTTCTGACATTTCATAGAAAGTGGAGTATGTGATGATGTTTATTTCTTTTTAAGACAACTCAGTTGCAGACTTGAGTGGTTGAAGTCACAAATCCCCACAGAAATAAGTCAGGAGAATATCAAGTATACAGAGGCAAAGCCATGTGTGTAGGCTGCCATTAGCTTTATCATTAGTTTTAGATTTATCAGAAGTCAAAGCAACCTGATTACAAACATGGTAGTATTTCAGCAGCCAATAAAGCACAAGTACTGTCAGTGAAAGTACAGATTTTTCACTCTTTGAAACATTAACTGAATGTAACAAATAAGTTTTAACTTCAAATGAAACTCTTTTTACAAAGTCTCATGGTAAAAAATTATAATTGCCTTCTTGTTATAAAATTTGTCATTAGTTTACTGAATAATAATTTCCATTGACATTTCAACAATGGGTTATGTCCCTGTTGAACCCTGGAGTAGATGACCTTGGATTGCAAACTGTCAATAATAATGTCACATAGAGTTTTTTTCCTCACAGTTCCTCACAGCAATGATTTGACAATGAGAACCATCTTGGCTGAAGTGCACTGATGTTGCAGTATTGAGGATCTGTGTGTTGAGGAATACATTTGGTGCAGGTAGCTCAATGTGCAGCTGCAGAGCCGTGCAGGTGGCAGAGCCTGAGGCAAGAGGCCATGAACTGCTGACCCTTGCACAACAAAGGGCACAGGGACCTGTGGCCAGCCAAGTGAGGGACACCCAGAGATGCGGCAGGAGCTGAGGAGCCCAGACTTTCATATATTTAGACTATAAGGGAATAAAAACTCAGGGGTTCCTTGGCTCATGTTCCTCCTCAGAGGCACCAGCTCGAGCTGTTATTCAGCTGATGCACCATGATTAAATCATTTTTAGGATCTAGACATCTAAGACTGCTATGGGAAACCTGGAGTTGAGCCAGTAAGGAAACCTTCTCCAACTGCAGGAGAGTGGGGGGTATGGCTGCAAAGGGACCTCAAGTCTTAGCTCGAGGGGGTGAGATTGTGACTGTCACAGCTGCTCCCAGATGGTCAGACAGGGAACTTTCCTTAACATTTACTCTTGGTCATGCATGTAAAAGAAACATGCTATTCAAGTTTTTCATCCCAGTTTTAAAGCAACTCTTTGGTGGCACCTTCTGCAGCTTTTTTTATTTCATTTTCAAGATTTATTCTATAAATTCTAAAGGAAGATTACTTAGAAAATGAATTTTCTTTAAATAAAGCAACACCTTTTGTTAGACATGTAGCGAATTTAGACCCTGTGTGCATCCACATTGCTAAGCATGTGTTGTGAAAAGAGCCCTCAGCAGTGTACCAGTTTTCTGGGTCTTGTCAGCTGTGTGATACACCATCACACTCTGGGAAAAACAGTTGTATAAATTTGCTCAGAAAAAGTCTTCAGGGATATTTCATATAAAGAGATTTTATTCACTGACTATGATATGAGTCAAAATCTCTTAGACTTGTTACCATAGCTATTCTTGACTGCTACTGCTGGTATTTTCTATACATATAAAATGTACTTTCGTTCAGAATTCAGGGATGAATTCTTGTAAAAAGCTTCAATAAATGAAAGAAATACATTTCCTGCCTTTACATATAATTATGCAAAATAAGGATCTTCAATTTTAAACTTACTCTTCATTCTAGCACAGAAAATATGCTGTAAGAAAGGGTAGATGATACCATCAGTTGGAGTACTGCTGTATAACTAAGGATAAAAATTGGGGTTTGAAAAGATGTCTATCGTTTATTGAAAAAGCAGGGATGTACAGGGACTCAGTCTATTAAAAATTTCTGTAGATAGTGTTATTCTATGCTTGTAGCAAACTCAAGTTTTTGCTGCCACGCCCACATCTCTAAACCAGGAACAAGCAGGAATATGGAGAGATTCCACTGATTGGCTAGCAGAAGGAAGCAGAACTGCCCTGACAGTCTGCAGCTTCATGAACAGTTTGCAGGGGAAGCTGCTCCATCAGGTATTACTTATTGAGGTCTTAAGATGAGTAGATATCAGGATAAAATACTTGCAATATGAAAAAAGACAGAAAACTTAAAATTTAAAAATAGAGTTTGGGTTTAATTTGGACAAGAGGGAAAGTAGGTTAGAAAAGCATATATATTAAAACAAATGCAAGGATTCATTAAGTCAGTTAATATTGTCCTTCAGGTTGCCACTACTGAGACTCAACCTGAAAGATTACAGTGCTTATTCTTCAACAGAATTAGGAAGAAGCTTCCCCAGGTACTTACTATAATCAAATATGAGCATCAATGTATGTTTCAGAGTGAGTGCTGATGTCTTTCTCCGGGTCTCTGACTGGGACTGGTGCTGTTTAACATCTTTGTCAGCAATGTGGACAGTGGGACTAAGTTCAGCCTCAGCAGGTTTGCCGAGGACACCAAGCTGTGAGGTTCAGTCAACACACTGGAGGGAAAGGATGCCATCCAGAGGGACCTGCAGAGGCTGGAGAGGTGGGCACATGTGAACGTCTTAAAGTTCAACATGGCCAAGTGCAAGGTCCTGTACCTGTGTTGGGATGATCTCAAGCAAAAATACAGGCTGGGCAGAGAACGGATTGAGAGCAGCCTTCTCTCAGAGGAGAAGGACTTGGGGGAGTTGATGAACAAGAAGCTCAACAGGTCTCAGCCATGTGCACTTGCAGATGGAAAGCCAAATGTGTCCTGGGCTGCATCAAAAGCACTGCGGGCTGCAGGCTGAGGGAGGGAATTCTCCCCCTTTACTCCACTCTGGGGAACCCCAGCATAAGAAGAATGTTGAATTGGAGCGAGTCCAGAGAGGGCCACAAATATATCAGAGGGCTGCAACACCTCTCCTATGAAAACAGGGGGAGAGTTGGGGCTGTTCAGCCTGGAGAAGAGAATGCTCTGGGGAGAACTTGTAGCCTTCAGGTACCGGAAGGAAACTACAAGAAAGCTGGAGAGGGACTTCTGACAAGGGCAGGTAATGATAGGCTAAGTGCAGATGGCTTTAAACTGAAAGGATAGGTTTAAATAAGATTTTAGAAAGAAATCTTTTACTGTGGGGGAGTTGGGACACTGGCACAGGTTTCCCGGAGAAGCTGTCGATGGCCCATCCCTGGCAGAGTTCGAGGCCAGGCTGGATGGGGCTCTGAGCAGCCTGGTCTAGTGGAAGGTGTCCCTGCCCATGGCAGGGGAGCTGGAAAGAGGGTCCCTTTAGGGTCCCTTCCAACCCAAATCATTTTGAAATTCTACAATTCTAAGATTTGGTTTTCATTTAATGCTACCAAAATATTTCCTGTGGCTTAAATCATAGCAGTTTTCTCACTCTCTAAATAAAAAACTGTGAAGAAGAAAACAAGAAAAAATCCTTGATGAAAAATGTGCTGGTAAAATTGTTAGGAGGAGACCAGTGGCAAGTGTTTCATGAAACTTCAGGAAAAGCTGATACTGTATGGTAAAGGAGAAATTTTATCTTTGGTGGAGCTTCTCCTTTGACTATTACTTACATTTAACAAAAATCTGTCCATGGTGTGACACTCTGGCTGCTGAGACTTTTGTAACTCAGTCAAGTGGGCTGCTTTCTGAACTGTTTTGAGCATCAAAGCAAGCTCTCTACCATTAAACTCATTCCTCTGCTCACCTTCCACCTTTGCCTGTATTCCTGATCGGTCCAATAATTTTTTAGCCCTCTGGCCAAGTTGTTTCAGACAACTTGGAGATAGTAGCTGGAGAAAATTAAGTTCCTACAAGTACTGTGAAAAACAGTGGCAATATGACACTTTTATGAAACTGCTGCCACACACTTCTGAGAATGTGCTGCTTTCTAGGAAGCTTTATCTGATTTTGTAGTAGACAAAATAATAGGCAAAAAAAAACCCCTAACTGTTTAAGACTAAGATTTGTAAATTGCTGAAGAAAATATCTGTACAAAGTATAGCACTGCTGTGCTGCCTGTTCCTCTTCATGTTCTCATGTTAGAGATTGCAATCTCCCTGGCTGGAGCTGTGCTACTAACATAAACAGAACTGGGACCCCAATTTGCTTTGACAAGAACAAAAAACTCTATTACACAAAGGCAAGAAAGCAGCACAGAAGCAACAGCACTCACGCCCACTTTAAATAACTGCAAAAAAATTATGATGAGTATCCACCAGCTTCCTCAGTAATGTGACCATTTATTTCCAACTTCATAAGGCAAAAGAAAGACTGTTAATATCAGCAGCTAATTACAGGGCCTCCTTCTCTCTCCAGACACATAAAAGAGGCTGTGAAGTGCAGGAGGGAGAGACTGCAACAGTGGCAGATTGAAGCTCTTCTTGTTAAATTAAATCCGGCTGAAGATGGAATGTGTTAGAGTGGACAGCAGTGATAATGGGCACTGTTTCTTCAGTGTGTCTATGTATAAATTAACTACCTTTCAGCGCTATCTGGACAATAAAGCTTCAGCAGTTTTCCTCCTAGTTGCACATATGCTGCAATAATTACAAGCATAACTTTATTTACTTCTGGCAGTAAAAGTATGAATAAATGATGTCTCATTGCTGTGGTCATGTTCATGTTCTCTTTGGCCTCTTCTCTCGTCTGCTCTATCACAAATCATGTCCTCTACTCTGGTAATGCTAAGAAACACAAATTTGGCAGATGTCTTGCTGTGTGACATATTTCCCTTGCACTCAGGTCTTTAAGCATTCAGTCTACTTATTTTCTGAAAGAAATGTGAAGCTGTGATAGAAAAAGAGAGTGCCTGTAGTGCTTGTGCAATGCAGTGGTGCTGTGTCATGGCCCATGTTATTTCCTGATGATTTAAAACACTGCTGACTATTACCTTTTTCTTACTTTATTTGGCTTCCCTTTCAAATCATAGTATCTCGCCATCAGTACTGAAACTAATTTGGCTGTGACCCTTATGCTTGGTGGCTAAATTGATTTTTCTCTTCCTGATTCTTGTTTTCCCTCCCATTACAAAGCACCACCAGGATTCCCATATGGGTAATGCATCAGAGTTTCTGGACAACTGGGTAAAAAAATTCCTGTATCCTCATGACTTGCAAAAAAGTAGTTGAAAAATAACAATAACAAGCAGAAAAAACCCAGCCTGGGAGTAAAATGTAAGTCAATTATGTCTTGCTAATTCTGCACAGGGAAATTCAGAGAGCTAGTTGCATTTGTGTTTAATTCCTATAATGCCTCCAATTATGTTTTCAGTTCGTTTATAAGATTCACATTATTTAAGAGGCACGTTAAATGCAAATAAATGAATTTCAAGTTGAATAGACACAATATAGGGGGAAAAAGATAATTTAATCCCAGTAAAGTTGTAAAGACATCTTTATCTGGAATACTCAGGTGCTATAAAAATTAGATAAAGTTATTTCAGTCAAGTCTAGGGTTTGAGGTTCTGAGTTCTGCATGTGTGTGTGTGTCTGTGTGTGTGTGTCTGTGTATTACATTTGCTGCTTTTAATTCATAAGCTCAGGGCTTTATAGAAAAGCACTGATATATTTTGACAGCAGCAAAGGCTTGATTTTCAGACATCCTTCATATTCACAGTATATTGCAGTAAATTTGTTTTTCTCTAAAAATTAAACTAAGTTTCCTAAACATGAGGGCTTACTCCCAATTTTAGACCTTCAAGCAGTAGTTAATTGGAGCTTAATGTTGCCTTGACATTAAGTTTCACTGTACAGGATGGCTGGTTCCTCCCCTCCCCATGAACAAACTCCTGAACATCTCCCCACTTCTTATGTTAAACCACTCTTTGACACAGGCAGGTGCATCTAGGAATGTTGCAAAACCGAGACAGATTTTGGATTATTTTCAAGCTAAGGTTCATCAAAAGAAATCTCTTTCTTAAGTACAAGCAAAAGTTTCCCATTTTCTCTGCTTTGGAAGAGTTGGTGAGGGGATACATTTCATGTGACACAAGAGGAGCTCTATCTCCAGAGCCTCATGTGGTGTCTCACTGTTCCTGATTGCTGGACCTTGCTACAGGAAAGCAGCCTGGGATCATGTCCTTCTACAAAGCCTCAATGGGGTGGGAGCTCTCTCCTGGGCCCCAGAGTGCTGTTAATCCATCAAAGGGTAAATGGGATGGTTTTGAGTTTGAACTCCCATCTGGATGTTCCCTTAGTGACACTGTGCATCTTGCACGTGAGCAGCAGCTTTTCCTTTGTTTCCCAGGTGCTCAGTGGCAGCTGGAGGGAGGCCCATGACTTGTGCCTGGGTATGGCCAAGGAGAAGGTTGTGGTGCTGGTCAGAGGGACCCAGACCTGCCAGAGCAGATTACCCATACCAAGAGGATAATGTCCTGTCCATGCATGCAAAGCATCAGAAAGAAGAAAAAGCCTGTCATTTCCTGACAGCATAAAGAGGGCCCACCCCTTGCATCCTGTCAGAGAATAGCATCATATCTATAACAGCAACAGATACTTGGGCCTAAAGCTCTTTGTGTCTTAATTTCTTCCAAGTTAAAGTTTACTGCCAGCCTTATAGCACAGTCTGTGATTCTTTGCTGAAAGATATTTCACCAGTGTAAATTATTATTTTATTACTTTTGGCAGACAGAATGTTTAGCAAGTCATTTGAAATGTACGCTTCTTCAAAACTCGCTAAATGCAGTGGGAATCTTTACACAGAATCTTAATTTATCCCCTTATACTTCAGTTGTTTTTTTAATCTTTCTTTTGAACCACTGCGCAATTTTCAATCTGAAAAGAGAATCTGAGGAACGATATGCAATTGTCACACACATCAGTCTATTAAAAAATTGGGTTTATGACTTTGATGCAGTCTAGACAAATGAACATATTTCAGAAACTTCTGAAGCTACTGATTGACTGATGGAAGTACTGTTTAATATTTTAATAATTGGCTTTCTAGCTTTTGAGATATGAACATCTGCAAATGAGAACTTTACACAGGAAGTCAAGTCAGCCTCTACATTCCCCCTCAAAGCAAGAGAGCAGATGCTGCTCACCCGCCCCTGCTCTGCAGTTTGGAATATCTCAGCTTAGCACTGCAGTCCTTTTCCATTGATCAGTAAAGGTGGGTGAACCATGGGGAAACAGGGAGAAACCAAATGCTGTGTGAACAGGGGTCTTGATAATCCTTAACATCGTGAATATACTCGTGTTTATAACATATATTTTTTTGAATGCAAATGCATTTTATATTGCAATGATCTTTTGACAGCTAGGGATTACTTTTTATCCTTTCCTGTACCACAAGGCTAATGAAACAGTCAATTAAATTAATCCTCTGCAAATTTAAAGTGGCTGAGAAACGAACACAGCTATAAGTTGTAGAATTTGCAACCAGAAGATATTGACAGGGAAACAAGTTAGTGCTGTTTGATAAAGAATTAGATACTTAGTCCAAATTGCAGATGCTCTGTGCATAGAGATCCTCTGCAGTCAGAGTAGTCTTGCAATGGTTGCAGTTCTTTACCAAACTTTTATTTATCTCTTGTTTATCTTCCTATTGACTCTTATTCTACAGAAATCACTTTTTCTTTAAATTAAAAAGGATTCTTTCTAGCCTGGAGAAAAGTAAAAGTAAGGCTTTTTGTCTTCTCCACATCCACACCTTTTCATTCCCAAATTTTGGGATTCTAAAATTATCCTTACCTCTAAGATGTAGTTCCTTTTGGGAAAAACCCATTGCACTGGAACAAGGATAAGAATGTGGAATTTCCAGTACAGATCTCATTAATCCTTTTAACAGAATAACCTTCATCACTGGATTCTGAAATAAGAAATTCAATGTTGCCTCCTTTATAAATTAGTTGGTGGAATTAATTAACTGCTAACTAATAACTAAATAGCCAACCCTGCAAACATTTCAGCATCTGCATGTCTTTAGGCATGAGAATAATGATAGGAGAATTGACGGGAGAACCGTCTGTTTAAAATTAAACCAGGTTGTGTCAGCAAAATAGAGCTTTTAATATTTCTCTACAGAAAGCCTGTGTTGTCTTCTAGCTTCTACAGCAGTGGGTTTCATATTTACCTGTAATTATATTTGCCTGTCCATCTGAAGAAAGCACTATTTTAAAGTTAAAAAGTACAGGAAACAAGAAAGAAAAGAACCAGAACTTTCTATATTGGGGCAGAGAGGAAAGATGTGTTTCAGTAATTTATAATTAGTGAAATAAATGAACCATGTATTGGTTAACAAATTTCTGTCTTGTTATGATAATACCCAGATTTTAAAAATACAATGTTACTCACAGAATAACAACACCATGATTTGTTGTTCATTCATATTATGTGTTACACTCAATTTTTAAACTCCATTCCTTTTCCCATGCTCTTCCCTCAGTTTCAGATCTTATAACTGCTGATAGCTGTCTGTAAATGTCATTGCTCTGTCACAGGACACTCATTGTCAACACAGTATATCCAAAAACCAGGGCACTCTGCAGCTTGTTGATGTGATGACCACTACCAGCAAGATGGTTAACATCACCTCACTGAGAATATTTACCTTCAAAATTTAAAAGAGATTTCTAGTACTGTTCCATGAATGCCATGGTGAGAGCATTTGAGGCTTTGTTCAAAGAACTAACAGCAGTCACTGACCTGCACCTGGCTTGCTCTTTTTTTTTTTGTGCAAGTAGAGAAAATACAAAGGTGGCAATTTTACTCTGAGATCACTGTATGAGAAAGAACTGTGTTCATTTTATACAGGGGAAAAAAAATGTAAACTGCAGAAACTGTCTTTTTCTTACTCCTGGAATGATTTGTAAAGGAGCAATCTGTGTTCTCCAGGCTGTGGACTAAACAGGAGGAAGGGATTTAATGAGCACTTTGTGAGTTACACATCTCTGGATATGGAGAAAGGATTGCTGCAGTTTTGCAGTTTTTTGGTGTTTGGCGGGTTGGTTTGTTCATTTTGTTTTCATTTCTGTTTCTTATATGTCATACACAAAGCTTCCACAATTGGCCATATTTAAGATACCATAGAACCATGGAATCATAGAATGGTTTGGGTTGGAACAGATCTTAAAGAGCATCGAGGTCCAACACTCCTGCCATGGGCAGGGACACCTTCCACTAGACCAGGTTGCTCAGGGCTCCATCCAACCTGGCCTTGAAAACTGCCAGGAATGGGGTCTCCACAGCTTCTCTGGGTAACCTTGTCCAGGTAGTTTGATACCCCCTCAGCTGTAGACCACCTCCTCCTACTTTAGACCACAGAGCCATGGCCACTGTGTGACATACATAGCAGCCAAGGCTTCTAGATGTTCCTGAGACGAGGTTCATATATTTCATGCAGTGCTTTTTATTTTAAAAAGCTTCAAATGTTCAAGTTTCCTTATTTGATCAGTTGAGATATATCTTTTGCACTAACACAAAATGTACAAGACATCAATGCTGAAGTTTGCTTTGTGCTTAATGAGAAGAGATAGACCTGTGTAAGCTGTCAGTTGAATGAAGAACATTTGGCAAATGAGCAGATACTGATGAAGTATCATTGCTGTGAACCACTTGTTCAATGTTTGATGACAAATTTAACCAAGACAGTTAACATGCCTAATTTTTCTCAGAAAATGTGGCCTTGGTGCTGAGGAGTCAAAGACAGCAGTTGTAAAGGCATAACATGTTTCTTATATACTTTAATGGGTTGCAAATGTATTTGACATTCTAGAAAACTGCCTCAACATTGTCCCCCAGATTTTATTCATAAATTATAATTTCCTTACATACATCTGGTTACCACTGGTCTACCTTGTTTTTTTCATGCTTAGCCTTAAGCCTGGAAAAATTTGTTCCCTTTAATAGAAGCAAATGTGTAGTAGGTTAATACAGAGAAGTATAAACTGTTCTCTGTCATTAGGATTGTGTTAATTCCTTTTATTTTTTTTAATCTATCACAAGGGATTGTAAACCTAAGTACGAAGAACATAACAAACAACACTGAAACAGGCTGAAAACTGAATTTTGCAACTTTGGGCTTAATATTCTTTTAATGCCCAAACAATGCCGTGTCTTAGGAACAAGATAAAAGCACTAACAGTGTATCAAATTCCTGTGAAATGATTCCCCTGCTTTGCATGGTATAACATCACCTATTGAGAAACGTATTTGTTTAAGATGCTGCTACATCTGATTATGAGATTACATTTAAGAAGATAATATATACTTTACCAAGCATTACTTTACCACTTATTTAGTGCTGAAGTATAATCCTGTTCTATGTAAATGGCTAGAGTACAAAATAGATCTGCCCTGACTTAATGAAAGATATTTTCTCCCCACGGTTTATATGCTTCTACAGATGTGGGGTTTTCTGAGTTGCAAATGCTTTTTAGAGTTCTTCCTCTTCACACCCTGGAGGGGCAAAAAGCAGATTAGGTTTTTGGGGGTTTGTTGCTTGTTTGGAAAAGAAGTTTTTCATGAATACCATAATGAGAAGTGTAGCATGAAGAATAACTTAAATGGCTTTTCAGCGTTGTATAAACAAACCATGGAAACCTGAAATAAATGAAAAATATTGAACTATGGAATTGGCACTCTGGATGAAATTAGGTGCAGTATGAATTTCATATCCAGGACAGATCTTCTATGTGGGTTTTCAAAGGTCACCTATTAAAAAGTCCAAATTTACCAACAGCTATACCTTGCTCTATGTGTGTTTATGTCTATATTTCACATGTTCAATAATTGTTACTGTAGAAAGTTACTCATTTTTTCTATGGAAAATCATTTGTATTTTGCACTGTGTTCACAGACTAGCCAAATCATTCAGTCTGGGGAGGAGGTTGGCTATCTGTTAAAGCACTAAAAACTCACACTTCTAGGTTTAAAATGTACACCTTAATGAGGGAGCTGCCGGAGACAGCAGCATGGGATGGAAAGGCACATTGTGTTGATTCAGCAATTTTTTTTTTGCTTCAATCCCTATGTGAGTTCACACAGACTGACATTCCTTCAGCCCTAATTTTCCATTCTCCTTTCAGTAGGTTATGCCCCTCAAGGCTCTAGTATCCTAAAGCTATATAGCTATTCCCTGACAGGGACTTTACTGATGTCAAAAGCTAGTTACATCTAGAAGGTATAAAATAACAAAGAGTATTTCAGAAAAGATGCTGTATATATATAGACCCTGTCTCACTCCTGCAGGCCAGCTCCCTCTGCCTGCCAAGCTTTCCAAAATCTATGGCTTCTCTTGGGGCAGACGTCTGCAGAGCATCTGACAGCTGGGAAACCCAAAGTGTACTTTTCCAGGTTGAAGTGGTGGCGTGATGCTTTCCACCTGGGACTGAAGGAGCATTACGAATGAATTCATGTGAAAAATCATCCAGGCAGATCATCTCCTCCTCCTTGGCAGAAGACTGCTCTGGAAGTTCTGTGCTGCTCAGTCTGCCCTGAGCATTCTGTTGTCACTTGAGCAAATTCAGTACTTGAATTAAATTGGGGTTCGGTTATGGTCTAACATAAGCTTCGACAGTCACATGCTAACTGTGTTGCCCTTCCAAGTCCCCTAGTTGTGAACTTCAGTAATATGGCCTCCAATCCTTGTCACAATCCACTAATACAAGCAGGGGTCGTGATGGTTCGTTTATAGATCTCAGAGTGCAAAAGGACACAAGGGATTTCAGTTTTCATCAAAACAGTGCACCTTTATTAAGTGCCCACAACACGGGGGTAATAGCTACCAACGGATGGGACGAAGACCTCATGGCCTTCTGCCAATAGATCACCTTCTTTCCATTGGGAGATCTCGATCTCAGTTAATTTAGAAAGTCCCTTTATAGTCCTTTTCAGAAGCGAGGGGCAACTGGCCAAGAGATGGGGGAAATCTACAGCTGTTGTTATGGGGCCCGTTGCTTTGGGAAACAAGTACAGGACAGACGTACAGGACAGGTCGTTCCTTTCCGCATCAGCGCAGTCCTTCCCGCCTTGGCAACAAGAACGGCGCAGTCCATTGTGACCTGCACTAGTTTCTACCAGTTCCCAGTGGGTACACCTGCAGGCAACACTTGGCAGACATCCCACCTCAGCCAGGCCAGGACTCCTGTGTTCAGTCTCTGTCCTTGGCGATGACCGTGAGGCAGATGAGGGATCTTCAGACCATCTCTTACAATTCTCCAATTTCCACGTGCTCAATCTGCAATTTTATCCATCTTTACTATTTTTTCCAAGGGGTTTATCCTTCCCAGTAAGTTCTAGGTGATGAGGATAATTGCAATGTTAGTACTAGGTGCTAACAGAATCAGTTTATCCCTATTTTGGGATTACATCCCACAGTGGTGAAACAAGGTCCTGGTTTGCTGTTTGTCCCATTCAGGATCAACTCAAGAATCAGGTGGATGGTTGAACTCAGAACTTGTTGACTCTTCCCACTTTAGTAAGCATTAAAGCCTTACATGCCATCATAAACTTCTTTGCATGAGGGACTTTCTCAAATGAGACAATTCATAGCAATATTTTGATTCTTTTCTTCAGAATGAGAAAATATTGGAAATAGATCTGTGGCACATACTTTTCTACTCTCTACTCAGCCAGTGCTCTGCATCAGCCAGTAATTTATGTAAAGTAGGGCTGAGGCAGGTACTCCTTGCAGGGGACAAAAATTTGGTTTCTTTAATATTATGAATGTCAGCAGCTTTAGTCTTTCCCTGTGCACGGCAATTTTATGCATCTGAGTAGCGGGTGATACACATAGAAACAGAGAATAATTTAGGTTGGAAAAGACATCTAACATCTTTGAGTACAACCACTAACCCAGCACTGTAAAGTCCACCACTAAAATATGTCCCCAGGTGCCACATCTACATGTTTTTTGAACCCTTCTAGGGATGGTGACTTCACTACTTGCCTACATCAGGTTCCAATGTCTGACCACCCTTTCAGTGAATAAATTTTTCTTGATGTCCAATCTAAATCTCCCCTGGTGCAACTTGAGGCCATTTCCTCTTGTCCTGGCTTGTTCCCTGGGAGAAAAGGCTGAGCCCCACCTGACTCCAACCTCCTTTCAGGCAGTTGTAGAGGGTCATAAAGTCCCACCTGAGCCTCCTTTTCTCCCACCTGAGCCTCTCCATCTTCTCCAAGATGACACCCCCAGCTGCTTCAGCTGCTCATCATAAGACATGTGCTCTAGTTCTTTCACCAGCTTATTCTTTAAATAAGACACTGTTTAGAGGACTAAGCAGCAGCTCTGGTTCCTGCTGCTAGTATAACTGAATTTAGACTTGCTAATAATGATATCTTTGTTTTATTCATTTAAATTCTTTTTCAAAGAACTGTGAATTTTTCTCTTCCTGACTTTTCCTGATAAGCTAACGTGCTAAAAAATACAATGAAACTATTGGTGCAATTTGCTGAGCAGATAATACTGTACGACATTAAGGTCAGCAATGGTACTTGCAACAGGGAAGATGGTTAAATTTAAACAGAATATTATCCAAATGTTATTGGTCAGTTAAAATTTTTATAAATATAGTGAAAAATACTCTTTCTTAATAAATTAACTTGAATATTAATGAAACAGTGGAGAAATATAATCACAGGTATATGTAGCTGGTAGATTTAAAACTAGTGATCATATGATACTGTATGTGGGAGGAAAATATTAGCTTCCCTTGTTATATTGACACTGAATAAGGCCCAAAGAATTTTAAAAAGAAATCTGGAATTTATTTCATATTGAGAAGACAACAACTGTGTGGACATAGGCTGGATTTTACATGTACAAATTTATCACTTTCATTTCCTTGTATATGCAGCACATAAAAGGAGGAAGGTTGTGTATAATTTGGCACTCTTATTGGCAGCATGAAAGAAAACTATTCTGTCAAAAGCTTAAGTCTAAAATTATCTTAACTTCACCTACAGTGGCTGTGCCACTGTTGTACAGGTTTTAGAGAGCTACTGGAGAAGCACCACTGTTTCTTCCCCCAAGATAGTTTAGAAAATAGCCACACATAATTGCAATCTCTCTGATTTGTTTTTGACCCAAGATGACAAATAAAACTTGAAAAAATCCTGTTTAAATTAAGATAATTAGGTGAGTAATGCCCACCCTGGTTCAACAACTTTTTGTGAGACAAAATAGACTAAAAAAAGTCAAGACTAAAGGCCTGCTCCTCTAGAGTATGCACCCCTATCCCACTAGGTCATATTCCTTACAAGACCACATGGATGCATTTGAATTCCCCAAGTTTTCACCTATATATATTATATTGCAGATAAGTAAGACTGAGAGTTAGTATTTTCTTTCCCAATAGTCAACTTTCCTTTCCTGTTCCCTACCACCAGCCCTAAGGGCTAGTGCAGATTGATTAATGAGCTCTACATTCTCATAGTTGCAGTTTTTATCATATTGAAGCTGTAGGGGTTTTTCCCCCCCTCTGCAATAGGAGCAGGTCAAGAATTATGTATGACTGGTTATAGGCTTTGCAGACAATTTTTTTCTGTTACCAGAATCCCCTCCATCAGGTATCCATTTTGTTTTAACTAGTTGTTCTTCATACCAAAGCTACATGTAGAGAGAATTGCTGTACTGTGCCAACTCTTTACACAATGTGGGTGTATAAATGCAATATATAAATACAGATAATACAGTTGAGGGACAGGGGAAATGCTTATCATGATAATGCTTTGCTTTATCATGAAAGTTATTGCCAGAGATTCTGTTATCAAGGTCATTTATTCTGCAAAACAGGGTGCCATTTCCCTACATTTTTGCAGTAACCCATTAAGGCTTTCTTGAAAGAGGAGATCTTTCTGTTATATATCACATTATTTTTTCATAAATAGTCTTGACTAGTTTGGAAGTACAGTTCTCTCTGGCATCAATAGCTTGCGTTGCAGTTCTGTGTTTCAAGTTCTGTCGTGCTACTGCAGTTGAAGGAAAAATAAAACTGAGCCCTCTTAAGCTATTCTCTTTGTCTTACTATAACTAGATTTGCACAGACCTGTGTATTTCTAGCTGGGCTGTAACCACTTGCAGTGTACTCTTTTTGTTTAGGCACACAGCTAGGAAAAGGTAAAAAGAAAATAAGCTTTCAACAGCCTCAGAACTGTTTCCTTCTATACTTACAGCAATGTGGTAGAATTCTGTTTTCAAATGTTTTATAGATCCAGAGTATTTTTAAATGTAATTAATGTTTAAGTTTAATAAAACAATGCACAAAATCATTATTTTGTGACATTAATGAAGTCTATTTTCTAGCACAGTTTGAATAGGCAGCACTAAAATAGCACTAAAATACATTAACATTAGGTCATCTGCTTTGCATTTATAATAATAAGCTCACATTTTCAGAAAGGATAATCTTAAACAACTTTTTTTCAGTGCAAACTGTACATCTTTATCTTAAAATAGATGATGATTAAGGACTAGACAATTATTCTTCATCTCTCAATGATTTAAGGCACAGAGAAAAACCTTTTCTTGAGAGTTCAAGGTGCTAAAGAGGAGTATGTTTAAGTTGGCAGCTCCCTGCCTTCCTCCTTATTTACTAGGCACAGAATTTACTTCATTGTTGCCATCACACTAGAAAATGAGTTTACTGACTTTATTGCATGTTTGGCCCTTGGTGTGGACATATATATGGTTGAGTTCTCCAGCATTTATGTAAGCATATGCAGAAAAAGAAAATAAAGGACACACATTCCTCAAGTAGCTAAAACAGGAAGACAAAATGCAATGGCAGGACTCATCTTCCAATAATGGGCTTTAGTGTTTATTTGCCATAACCTGCACAATGTGCAATGTGATTTCCAAGCATTGAAATAAGCACTTTGCTTGTCCCAAGGAGCTCAGTATTTAATCAGGGGAAAATAAACAGCCAGGAGGAAGAAGAAAAGCAGTAAATATTTGAGAATGTTGACAAAACCCTCTGCTCTTTTCTTCATGTGTATGTAATTTGAAGTTCATTGTTCTTTAAATTTTGAACATATTTGCAATAATCTTTGGAGCCACTGGCTTTAGGATTTTAGTAAAGTTGTATTCAGTATTAATAAAATAAGTGGGGAAATTGAGTGTAGTTTTTTCTGTTTCTCTTGATATCAAGGTCAGTGAACATTCATTACTTACTTGAAAAGGACTAATATATCACCTCCAAATTCTAATTGAATAAAAAACAGGAAATCCGAAAGCAAAAATCTGGTAAGATTAAATCATATACCCACCCTCTGAAATACCCACCACCAAGCTGAGAGTATTTTTTAAATTATTGTTAATATCCTGTGTATTTCCTCCGCCTACTTTGGTTCCTGTTGTTTCTTTTCACATGCCATTTCTAACTCAATAATCTCCCAGAGTGGTTGTCATACTGAGGAAAGTAGTTAACAATAACTAAAACCATGCCTGTAGCTCTTAGGTTCCCTGTTAATAAGTTGGTATATGAGCTGGCTACAACACCTTAGGCCAAAGCTGTCAGACCTTCATCAATTTGAATTATACAAGACATCTCTAGCATTCGTGTGTGGACTGGCTGTTAAAGTAGCACAGGACAGTTCCATCCCGATTTTCTCTGACTTGGTGGGGTACTGCCTGTCACCTTGGTCTGTGGGAAGGCTGCAGCAGAAAACACACACAGCACTGGCCTTTAAAATTCTCATCTGTTCATCACAGTTATCTAGTAAAGGATAATAGTTTACATAAAATTGCTGTGTTTGCAATAGTGAGTAGTAAATCAAAAAGCAATGAAGGATATACTACTGTGCATAATCTGTGGGGTTAACCCAGTGAAGTGGTGTAGGAGTAATCCCTCCCATTCTTCCTCTTTTCATCCCATCCTTAAGGAAGCTGTTAATGTCTTTTGTGTGCTTCTATTAGTTCCTTTGCCTTCTTGCCATAAATGTGATGTTTTACTTCCTCAGTTATTCCCTAAAACTATCTCTACCCAGCTCCTACACTGACCAAGAACTGATCACTTGTGTTAACACCCTGCAGATGCCTGTTACCTCCTTGGGTTTGTGTGCCCAAGCCCTCTGTTCTCATTCTAGGCTTTCCTCTTATGGACTTTTACAGCACCTTTTTCCCCCAAGGATTAGTCACTATCTCATGATGTTGTGTACATAAGGAACATCATCTTGCACAAACTCCGAGGCCTCATTTTTCTTTCCCTTCATGATTTACTTGTGTGTCCCAGCATCTTGAAGAGCTGTACCTGTCACTGGGCTTTCTGGGAAGAGCTGCGATTGAAGAACTGTTCCTGCTTTTATTTAGATTTTGGGAGTCATTAAAAGAGCCTGAGATGGACTAAAGGGTATTCAGATGTAGTACTGTTCCAGGCAGCTTCTGTGGCCTTCACAACCCAACCAGTGTGCTGGCAGAGCTGAAACAGCTGGTAGAAGTTAATTGATGTCCATTTCTGCAGTATTCCTCTCAGAAGAAAAATAACTATTCTGTGTTGTTTGGGAACTGAAGATTGAGAAGATTTTCCACAAAATTACCCAGCCTATATGAAGGTTGTCAGGCAGATCTCCTAGGTGAGTCACTGAAATAGATTGTTATAGGCACATACTCCCAGGTGATTTGTAAATCAGTATGTGCCTTTTATGCATATCTGGCATCAAGGATAGAAGTACAAAAGAATATAATTCTTAAATTGTATTAAATGGACTAAGAGTTATCATTATTATTATTATTACCAAAAAGATTTTATACTTCTATTTTTAAACCCTGTGTAATGCTATGATGCTTCTCCATTTAATTAATGTGCCAGTACAATAAAATAACACACAAAATCATTATTTTGTGACATTAATGAAGTCTACTTTTTGAGCACAATTTGAATAGGCAATTGAACAACAGTGCACTAAAACACATTAAAACCAGGTCATCTGCTTTGCATTTCTAACAATAAGCCCATACTTCCATGAAGGGTAATCTTAAACCACATTTTTTTTCAGAGCAGCCAGTACATCTTTATCTTAAAATTCCAAATGTTTCAACAATAGAAGATTGTTAAGAACTAGACAATTATTTTTCAGCACCCATTGATTAATGACTTAGTCTATGACACACAGAGAAAGTGTAGAACAAAGGAGTGCATTATAATAATGCACAGGCATTAAACCATCTTCATTAATAGGGTCTTTTTGGATTCTGCTTAGCATGAAACAAAGTATGCCATAAAGAAAGTGAAGTATTAGCCTTAAATATCTCTTTAAACTCACTTGATAAAAATAAAGCCTACATTTGTGCCCTTAATCTTAAAAATGTTATGTTTTCTGGGATTCACACATTCTCCAAACTAGGTGAACTGCAGCAGGGTTTCTGAGCTATGAATTTAGTTCTGTTCCTATAGGCCACATTCTTCATATTTCATGTATTAGGACATTGCAAAAAAAATTTGGCTGTATCATCCTTCCTCTGCATTATACAGTTTTAAGGTACTGCTCAGCACTATTAACAGAAGCAAAATCTGAGCATTTTTAATCAGTTAACCTGTTAAGACTTAGTAATACAAAACTGTTAAATGCTCCTGATAAGAAATAAGAATGAGCATAGTGAAATTACAGCTTTAACTATAAAAGACTCACCTTTGTTAATGCTCTGTTTCAACTAGAACTCTGTAAGTGCTTTCAGGTTTTAAACCATGAGATGTTTTGGCTCCTCCCTTTATAAATATATGTTTAACTTTGACACCATCCCTCCTCCCACTGATCTTGTCCAAGCTGCTACTTGGAAAGCACATGTCCACATGTTTGCAAGACTGGGACCTTAGATATGTCTGCTGCGCTCTCCACTTTTTCACAGCTATTAGTACTTAGGGCTTGTTTGTTTGGGTTTTTGTTTGTTTTCAAGATTTTAAGTTAATTTTAAATAAAATAATACTTTTCCCCAGTGCTATCATGAGTCTTTGCTACATGTTAGTAACCTACATCACACCTAACTCAAAGAATGAGGCTAAAATATGAACTAGGCATAGACCATGTTCATAGCACTTGGAAAGGACAGAAGAAGACGGATTATGAAGAGGTTGTTGGAGTTAAGTGAATAATTCACAGTGAATAATTAATTTGACAAACGTAGCCTCTTTGTGCATACAGACCAGATAACAGTCTCTTTCGTTCATTCCTTATTCGGATTTATTCAGTAAGTGTCTTTTGAATAGGGCACAGTAGCTGAGGCATCTCATCATGGATCCAAAAGCATGAATTAAAATCTCTCCCTAGATTCATATTTCACTGAACTCCTCTGAAAACTGAGGTCTCCCCATTTGGGACAAGCAGGCAGCCAGAAGAATCGATGTGGTGTGGGCCAAAAGCCCATCCATCCCAGACCATGGAAAGCCACATTTGTCTCCAAGCAGTCAAACTGAGGGGAGTGGGAAAACACCTTCACAAGAAAATTGCTGTTCAGGATGAGTCTGGCCTCAATGGAGGATCACTGTTCACCCTGGCTGTTTTAGAGTGGCAGGCTGATGGAAGAACATGGCTTTGTTTCCAAGATTTTTTTAAGTTTTTAATGTATTGACAGGACTAAGTCCAGTTCACATGTGCTGCCTCAGACTTCTTTTGCTGCATGTATTTTCTGCACACACCTACAGCAGGCAAGACTCGTGAACTGGGATGCTGCTTTGAAGGGAAATCTACTCTTGAGTTGAGACTCCTGACATTTAATGGGAAGTGAGAAATACTAAGAATCACCAGATGAACCCATATCAGGTAGTTGACAGTGAAAAATGTAACTGATACTGACTATAAGCTTTTCAGTTGCATTCATGGGCCCAAAATAAAAGTTTCTGCCCCAAAGACCTTATATACAGAGAAGATGAGAGAAGTACAGGGGAAAAAAGTGAGCCATATGAAACCAGTATGTAGCAGGAATTGTGCCAGGCTAGCTTCAATTGTTAAGACTTTTATTCTTATTCACTTCCCTAAGAAACCTCTACACGGAAATCTTTTTTCTGATTTGGATTCCATTTGGTGTAATGTCATATACTGCATGCTATATCTAATAATGGTAATTACTGTTGGTTTTGTTTTCTACTCAGATGTAACAATGCTTTGATGAACTGCTTTTCACTTTAATTGCATTAATTTAAACATGTGTATCTGATAAATTATTTACTGACAACTTATCTGGCAAGGACATACATGGTTCAATAGGCACAAGTCACACTGTAGTTTGTACATATTTTATAACATTAATTTGTTGGTCAATGTTTAACAGCTTAACACTAGAACCATTTCATCATGCATGCTATTAGTTTATCAACAAACACTCATAACTTCCAAATGGTAAGCTGTAAAAAAGAAAGAATAATCCTCCCCATCTCTATTAGCATGTGACTGGTGAAAAATAAAATTAATATTAATTAAAATGTATTGATATCACAAAGCAATTGTGATTTTGAACTTGCACATGAAAGAGAAAGTAGTTTTCTGCAAAAATTTAGAAAAAAAATTTCTTTATACTATCAGAGATACCCCAAGTAAATTAATTCAGGAGAAGCCCAGAGTCATAGGTATTGCTTTTTCATCATTTCTTTTGATGAAAAAGAAAGCTAAAAGCAATTATTAAGTTTTTTTCAGGTTTCTAGGCTTTAATTTGCTTAATTTTATGTCACATCAATGACAAACTCAATGATTTTGAGGCTTTTAAGTAGTAACTTTAGATAGTCCCATTTAGGTCATCACTAGACAGGTTGACAGCTCCCATCAGCTCTGGACACTGACCATTCTTTAAGCCTTGTTTCCTCCAAGTGCATACTAGAATTAAACTGAACCTTTAGAATCAAGGATTTGAAGGACATTTCACTGGATTCTGGGTCAAGGCTGGTGTTTCTGCTCCTCTGCCTGATACTCTGAGCCTTAGGGCAAGCAGGAGCTTGTCCACACTGCAGCACAACATTGGGACATTACAAAAACCACAGAGCCAGGATTTGGTGTTAAGAGTGAATCCCACCCAAGGATCATGAGTAGCTTCAGAGTTTGATTTCTGTCACAGCCACAATTTCATTGCTCTTATCACACAAATTATTTCTGTTAGTTTGAGTTTCTTCCTGAATCATCTCACTGGAACTTTTTTCTTCAGTGATAATTAGAGGGAGCTTAGAGGAAACGTTTCTGTCACATAGAAGGAGATGACTTTAGGAACTGACCAAAGCTATGTATCTTTGACAAACTATGAGAGCCATAATTTACACAGAAAGAGACCACCAGCAAGACATATGCATAGAGGTGGCTTATCCAAATCCTTCTCAACTTTGGCTTATTGGTTTGTTTACTTCAGAAGACAAATTAAGCTTTGATAAAGTTTTTTCTCTTCTTGAATAGTTTTGCCATAATGTTTTCATACTGTACACATATTTTTGTGATTTATTTTAATGGAAAATAATTTTATTAAAGTGTTTTCACATATATTCCTTGGGCAGGAGAAGTGTAGCTACAAATGCCTTTTAGTGGCTGCTTTGAAGACTGAAATCCACTCTCAGAAGGTTGAGTGGCTCCTACACATAAGCAATAGACGGTTCCAGGCGGAATTTGACTTTAACTCAGGCAGCCAGAGGAAATCAAAATGAAGCATAATCCACACACTCGGTTTGTGCCTTGCCTTCCTTCCATACTGTCACCTGCTGGAAAAACCAGTGCTTTTATACTGAGCCATAACATTTGTAATCTCTTTGCAACATTACTGTTTGTACAAGAAGAGTGGTCAAATAATAAGAGCTACACCAAGTCCTGATGCTGTTATTTTAAGATCTTGGAATTTCACGAAAAGTCATCCTGCTCTAAGACTGGGGTTTGGTTTAGATTTTTTTCCATTTCATAAATTTACATTAATTTCTTCTCTTTTTAAATCCTTAAAATCATAATTTATTTTAATTCACATAGTCTGTTGCTGAACACTGCTGACCCCTTTCTCATCCAGTAGATTCTTCCCTTCCTTGGAGTTTTTGCAGGGGACTGCCTGTCACAGCACCGGTTTTACAAAGAAAGAAAATATCCACTGCTGATTTGCTCCTCTCAGCCAGCCCAGATATCCGTGTGATTTCATTCATTAGTGTAGAGATTAGTCCATTATTAGTCCATATTGGGTGCTCTTTTTCAGAAGGTAATGACAGTGCCTAGTAAAAATGGGCCCTGATTTGTAGTGGGTTCTGTGGTAACAGAACTAGAGCCTGACTCCCAATATGTGTTGTGAGTTCTATTCATTACAGATGAATAAATGTCCACAGCATGAAAACAACAATGAAATGGTCTGACTAAATGTCTGACATCATGCCAAATTCTTGATATTCCTTAATTCACTCACTGATGTCTATTCTTATCCTGAATAGTACTTGAATTTACAATCTGGTATCAGTTGTTGAGGCCGTTCCCATTCTAGCCTATAGCTCCATTGCATGTCTTCCCTCATAAAAACCATCCATTTTTCAGGCCTTCCCTACATCTCTCTCTTCAATTTGATAGCTTTTTTTGCCCTTGGTCCACAATTTTCCAAATGTGCAGTGCCCAGAATCACACACACTACCTGAGGACTCAGCAGTGCTAAGCAGGTCAGAAGGATTCCTTTCTGAGCCCAGTAGATGGTACTCCTGTTTAGATAGTTCAATACAGTATTTTCCAGTTTTGCAGCAGAGTGACGTTGCTGACAAACACAGGCTGATTGAGCCAAAATGCTGGAAATATAGCCCCAGAAAATGATCCTACTGTAGGCAAAAGAGATGACCTAGACAAGTTCATTGATACTCATCATATTTTTCCTCTGTATTATGAATACAGTTCATCCTGTAACTATATTCAGTATTATATCAAATCTTGTTCGTATTAAAGTTTTGCATTAAACCCTTATTGGCTTCAACATCAATGGGAATGAGTTTGTCATTTCTGTTGATTATATAGAGGCACTTAGTTATACTTTTCTTTTTATAGTCTATTTGCAATGAACCATAGATGCATTCATAAAAGATAAGAAGACATCAGACTCAGTACTTTCAATGCCAAAAATATAAGTTGACGCTCTTTCAACTAAGCAGAATGCTGTCAATAGAAATTAGCGGTGTAAAAAAAGTCATGCACCACAGGGAAATGCAATCAAGGCTTTCACAGACAGATATCTTGGAATACTTTTTATTTTACGTGGCCTTAAAACTTAAGCAAGTTAACTCAAAATGCCCTTTATGAATTTGTAAATATTATCTCACTGCTGTATACATGCTCTAAAGCATTTCCCTTCCTACTTGGACGTTGCCTCTCCTTTCCAGGAGGCTAGATAAAGCTTCAATGCAATCTGAATCTTTGTGATTAAAAGGCTAATTTATCATTTCCTAAAAAGAAGAATCACGCTGTCATAGGAGGACAGTGGGTTGATTTGGAATACCCGTCAACCACAAAGGAAATCCCTGCAAACAGTTAAAATAATTGGAAAAATTGCAAATTTATTTACAGATTTCTTAACATTTTGTCTTTACACTAACACAACAATGATTTTTGACCTTAGTAGCTTTCCCCAGCACAGGCAAACAAGCTTTGAATTATTGTTCTGCTGCAATGTAACAATTCCATTGCTCTGACCCTTGGTGTCTTGCAAAATACAATAGAACAATAATTGTCAATCCTTCCTATACAATGTGCTAGATTTGACAGAGGTCAGCATTAGCTACAAGACCTTTGGCTGATGCTCAAAGAGGTAATATCTCTTCTCTAGTTCAGTTGATAAAACATCAAATAGAATCAATTTTTGCCATGCTTTTGTGGAGACAGAGATAAAAACAGTTTTTACACTGTAACATGTTTTTTAATAGACAGAAAATAGATGACAGTATAGCTCAAAGTGCTTTGGTAAATATAGTATTTAAATGTCAAAAGTTTTTATTCTTCTGAAGAGAAATGCCATAATTCTTCCTTCCAATTTGCAGTGTGATGAATCTAAGAAGGCTTTGCTTTGTGCAGAAAATAGAGGATTTTGTTGCAGATCTTACATGAGTAATACATGAAGGAAAAGACTGACTCATAGACATTTTGTGTCAGCATGTGATTTGTACAAAGCAAGGACATAATCTGACATGGAAATAAAATGTGTGGTAGATGCTCCTCTTTGGCACCATGGAGAAGCTGGTGGCAAGGTCAGCAGCTACGATGTCTAAGCTCCTCACGTTGTAAGCAGTTGTTAGTTAAAATTTTGCTTCGGTCCTACAGCCTGAGTCTTTTGTCTGTCATCTCTGAACATTTTGATCGAAAAAGCTTAAGAGAAAGAGACATTTATGGCAAGCAGCAGTACTCCATATCTGTGGGGGAAATCAGACTTCAAGACCAGAAAGAAGAACTGGCATATGAAAAGAAAGCACAAATTTCTCATAATTCAATTTAATAGCATTATTCCTTTTGGTATATTTCTAGACTGTGCACATAAAACTGTCTAATGTTGAAATAAACAGCAACAAAAAACCTCTCCTTGTGATTACTTTAAGTGTATTCCCTAGTCTTTACCCATACAAAACATGAAACCACACAAATCTTTGCTTCCCACTTCTGTTGCATGATGCTGAATATACCATTTTGCATATGCTGTCAGCTCAGGTTCATAAAGATTGGGGCCAAAAAAAAGCACCATTTTTCGATCAAGAAGCTGTCTGTTAGAAAACAGCTATTTCACAAGACCATCATTTGACACTGAGCTTCAGCATCTACTGTGATCTCCATGAAAAACATAAAACCAGAATGTGCTTGAATTACAGAAATCCCAGCCTTTGCAAGATTTTCCTGCAGCACGTTTGAGAACTTTCTCTGTGCTGGGATGCTGCTGGTCCCGAGTTCACTGTTACACAGGGAAGGCATGCACTTCTTTAGGGCAGCAAATGTGACAACAAGGGAAACAAGGTGGAAAACAATCACTTGGAAGTTCTTTCATCTTTTGAGAAGCATCTGTATTATGCTTATTCACACTTATTATGCTGCCATACTGGTGACACTGCACATACTAGCAGAGTCAAGCACTATCTGTGCTGAGCCTGTGTGGCAGGATTTAGACATTGCTTCAGACCTGTTTGCTTCTCCCATCTCACCCCATGCCTGTCCCAGTCTATCCTCATCCCCATTCTGATCCCTGTCCTCGTCCCTGCTTCCTTCATCTTTACTTTCTGTAAACCCAGCAGTGACAGGCTCTGTCTGCTGATACAGAAGTGGTTCTACAGCAAGATAACAAAGGAGATAATTATCTAACTGCAACTTGTGATGGAGACAAAAGGTCTTTGCAAAGTTTACTGAAAAATGCTTCCTGGAGTTCAGGTGTCTGTGTCCTTCATTTCCCCCCTTGCCAAAGGTTGAGCTCACCTAACTGTACCGTCCAACAAACCTCCTATGTCTTCAGTGTGCTGTCAGTGATGTGCTTGGTTTTAAAGACAGGACAGCTAAAACACTTTAATTATGAGGTTGCCCACTCCTAGTCTTGGTCAGGTGGTCCCTGGATGTGAATTTCAAAAAGTATTGTGAACCATGTTAGCAATTTTGAATAGTAATTATTTTCTCCAAAAACTAAATGCTGACCTACGACTCATGGGATAGAAGAGCAGCAGAAGACTGGCCTCCCTGTCCTAAGGAAGGGATTTGTGTTTCAGAGATTCCTGCTTCAAATAGGAACAATCATCAGTACATTTTTCACAAATGAGTTGAGGTGCAAACAGTTATCCCTAAGCAATTTAATTTCACTTGAAAAACAAATGGAGAAGCAAGGTATCCTTTAGCAGAAGCACATTAGAGGGAGCCAGGAATGGTAAGTAAGGGAAAAAGTCAGAAAGGAAAGTAAGGGAAAACTAGCTGAAAATCTGCTGAAAGTCTCTGGAGGAAAAAAAAGCCAACCTCTTGAATGTTGGTTAAATATGTTGTATAGAAAGATGTAACAACGAACACAAACATTTATTTTCAGACAGTATGGGAGTGAGGTTTATGAAGCAAAGCAATGTGTAATCAGTCCTTTTTTTCTCCTTCCTACATTTCCAAATGATTAACTCAATGCCAAACTAGCTATCTATCCTGCCTCTAAAAGAGGTACCTGGCAATTACATCTCTGCAAAGGTGCATGGTTTCCTTTGTGGCTGTGTGTGAAAGAAGCAAAATACCCACTTTCATCTTTGCATCTGAGTGCATTTGTACTACACACATACATGGGATTTTTCTACAAAGACAGGAAGGCAAGGTCTGTTTTTTCATCATGCATTTAAAAGTGAACTCTCACTGCAAGCACGGGGCTTTGTAAGCATGAGAGCAGCTTGCTCTTGGCTTCACACATTTATTTCTCAGGAACCCAAGTGCACTGAGTAAATATGCACATTTTAGAACTAATATTACTAGAGAGGGTACACTGGTGGTTGTACATATGCATCTGTCCGTTTACCAATACTATTGCTGGGAGGTAGGGAGAAGAAACGCTGAAGCAAGAAAGTCTATTACCAGGAAAGGTAAAAATTTAGTGACACAATTTAGTAAACTGTATGAAGCATGGCATTCAATGCTCAGGAAAACGCCCAGATATTCAGGTCCTTATCTAAAGTATGTCCAAACTATCTGCATTTCTTGGGTCTGCAAAGCTGAACTGGAAATTGGACAAGACAGGCTTTTCTGGTATTGCCTGTTTCTGGCTTTGGCAGATAGCGGATGATAGCATCTCTCTTTACACACTCCTGCAGAGCAGCAGCAGTCCAGGGCTAGCCAGGAAGCTAGCAGTGATGTGCAGGAGAGATAACAAAGCCCAGGATTAACTATGGCAGGCCCTTGCTTTTGCTCACAGGGGAGGTCATGTCCCATGTGCCCGTTTGTGTGAAGAATGCAGCCAGTCTGAACTCCCAAAATGTCTTCTTCCCACCCAGCGGTGAGGCATTGTAGGCTGCTGTGTGGTCTTTCTCAGTGCTGCCTCTGCAGAAGACGGGCAATCCATTCGTATCCACAAAGATTTCTCCTACATAACGAAGGCAAACAATGGAAAATTAAAAGCAGGGGATTCCACAGATACCAAATCGACCAAATCACTCATAGGCTTAACTCCTGGAACACCTTCCTGTGTCAGAAAGTGTGGTCGCCTGTCAAAACTGAGATTTTTGTGGCATTTTGCTCACTATTTGAGGATTCAAACCCAGCTGAGGACTCCTCAGAGTTTGGGAAATACCCAGACTGGGACCCACCTTGATTCAGCTGGAAGCTGCCTGGCCTAAATAAACCAGAAGAAAAAAGACAGGGTTTGTTCACTCTATTGGAAAAAAAAAAAAAAAAAAAAAAGAAAGAAAAAAAGGAAAATTATCAAGAGCTTGAAATTTTTTTGCCTTGAATTATTTTCATTTGTAGGTAGGTTCATTTGCAAGAACCAAACTGATTCTATATAACAATTATAGCAAGCAGCCACACTGAGTGATTAAAAACAAGGTTACAGAATAAATACTGATCTACTTTTATAGTGTATTAGTAAATACATCGAGCAAGTGTTGTGTTTAGTGTAGCTTTTACTTTAACCATAAAACTGTACATTTCAGGGCTAAGGTAAAGAAAAACATAAATAAGATTGTCTGGTATTATGAAAAGGGGGAAGGGATGTATGGAGTATTCATAAATAGCTGAAAGTATTGATCAGTGATGGTGAATTACCAGTGAACGGTACAGAGCACTGAGTTACCTCCTTGTCTTTGACTAGGTTCAAATGTTAAACTTAATCTGTAAACCTTTAAATGGGATTCAGAGCCAAGAGTCTTGAAGACCTGAGGTTCCAGAAAACGACTGCTGAGTTTGATCCAAATGTCAGAACAAAATGCAGAGAAGGACTTCATATTGGACTTGGAGATGAAATTAAAAATCAATGAACACTTTTTAGATATTCTTCTCTCCTTGAATATTAATAAGTGGGTAGAAGAAATAGTAGCATCTGTAGAATTATCTGTATTAAGACTGTATGTGTTCAAAAGCTTTTTTCAAGGTTTTTAAAAAATTATTTCATATATTATAAATATTTCTTTGAGCATAAAAATAAGAAAATGAGAGGATTTTCTACTTTCCACGTATGATTTTTTGTTTCCTGAAAGAAAAGGCTTTTGTCTTCTGTGTTTCTTGGAGGGGAAAGCATGTTTTTTTAAAAAAAGAAAACAGAGAAGTTTCACCCTATTTCTTACAGGACAAGCTCCGCTGTTCCTCGTGTTTAACGACAGCCTGCTTTTAACGACAGCCTTCCTAATTCTCAAGTAAATTGAGTTTTCACTGTTTTCTTGGTCCACTTGGGAGGTGGGCACCGACACTCCGGATCAGCTGCTGACGGCGAGGGCTGCATTGTAATGCAGAACAAATGAGGGCTGGATACGTGCCCTCCTCGCATTCAGCCGCCACTGCTGCCACTTACAATTACAAAGGACAAGAGCAGGAGACACTCCAGCAGCGGGGAAGCATGACCTGCGAGCCGCAGCTCATTTCGCACTGCACTTATTCAATACAGCGCTGCCCTATAATTTCCTACAGCATGGTTATCTGTTCGCCGGTTACACACTCACACCTTCATTATGTCCCCGGTTGCCAGCGCCGGCTGCTTGTCACATCTATTGATTGCAGCCGGGCTGCAATTTGCATGGATCACTCGCGACTGTCCTCAGCCAGACCGAGACCCTGCCTGGGACTGACAGCCCAGGGACTGATATCCCTCCTATAGGGACCGGTACCTCATACAGGGCTGATACCACTCGTAGGGATTGATGCCCCCTATAGAGACCGCTAGTCCTGCCTCGGCCTGATAGCCCTGCTGAAGTGTGACACCTCTCGTGGCGACTGATACTCCTGCCGGGCAGCGATGCTCCTCAGAGGCACTGATGCCCCGTACCGGCACTGATGCTTCTTAGAGGGACTGGTACCCCTGCCAGGGACTCTGCCAGGACTTTGCCAGGGAATGATGTCCCTTTCGAGGGGGCAGCAGCCGGCAGGGTCTCGCTGAGGGCTCTGGGCAGCTGTGCCCAGCAGCTGGCAGCCCCAGGAAAGGATCACGACACCCCATGGGAAACCCGATGCATGAGCACCTGAGAGAGACTGTCCTTGCACTGCAACAAGCACAACGCTTCGAATTTCAGAAATGCACTGTGATTGTCTCATAGATAGCCACAAGGAACTGGACACCCAAATCCCTCTGCCAATCGTTTGGCGTTAATTTCCACAATTACTGGGTGGGTGTTTTAGCACACAGGCTTGAGGGAAGACTGAGATACAGGGAACAAAAAAGGGAAATCATATTAGATGAATGTGAGTATTGTCTGTATTGCACTAGGTTTTCTATTTCCCTGTCACAATAAATGAGACTATCAGAAGGTGCAAGTACATCTGTGAATCTGAGGGTGTCTCCTGTAAATGCAAGCTGGCATGTCAGCAATCACAGCTGGCACATGCAAGGAAGAGAACATCCCACAGCTGGGGGGTTGTGGACTTGTACTGAACTTGGGATGCTGTGCTCTGACCACGTCTGTAGATGTGCAAACCTGACTGAGATGTCGGTATTTTGCGGGGGCTAAAGAGATGCAATACTTAATCCCATTTGTGTTTAAGTCAGTAGGACAGGTCTGGTGTCTTTGGATGGAGGCAGGACTGGATCTGATATCAGAATTAGCTGAAGATCTCTGTCTAAAAACTGTTTAAGTGGTTGCACAAACAGAAGACAACAAGGTGATCAGATGGGGCTAAGAAAAGCACTAATTGCTGTGTTCCAGGAGGAACATAAATAGCCTCTTGAAAGGTTCGGTGAATCATTTGCCCTTTCTCTCACGCACCTTTGTGTTTCATGGAGAGGTTTTGTGAGATTTTGGCTGCAGAAGGAAGGAATCCAAGCTATCTGAACCAACGGTGGTAGCTCAGCGGGATAACAAAATCCTCACATTATTGCAGAGCAGGCAACTACGCAAACCTTTTCAAATCCTCTCCACAAGCAGAGTGCAGATAAAAGCAGGCAGCAAAATGTTTCTGAAATTATCTGTGATGGAGTAAAATCATGCATCATTTCATAAGGGATGCTGAATCAATGCTTATTACTTACAAGTAAGGTGCTTAAATCCTTCAATGGGTATGGGAAGAAAAGAAAGGGAAGGAAGTGTCTGAGATGAGCACAGTAAATTGCACCATGAATCTAAAATAAATCCATCCTAATTATTCTTATTTTAAATTGTAACATACATATTCCTGATCATACTCTACCCCTTCCTTTCAGTTTATGACACTGTTTAACATACTGATCCATTTGTTTCATTTTGTCTTCTCCTTTTCTCTTGCTGTCACACACAGCATTTTAAAGAAGCTACACCAGTACATCTAAAAGCCACAGCTTGCAGGAAAACAATCTAATCCCAGGAAAATATTGGTAAATGAGAATTTCGTCTTTGTTTTCAGGGTGAGAAAAATCAAGTATCCATTCCTTAAAAAGAAGAATTAGCACAGCTGTTTTTGAGAATTTGTTCTGAAAAAGGCAATCATGCCTCAGCTTGGTGTTAATGATTTCAAATTTTCAACATTAATACATAACAATTCTCAGTTCAGAAATTTTCAGTATCTATGGTAATGCAATGCACTATAATTTTATTTATTGTTGCATCAAAATAGATGATATTAAACTGCAGCATCCTACATAGAACTGAGTCTGGAGTTATTGATATGGTTGGATACTGTACTTCTATTCCCATGACCCAGAAGGTCATGAGAATCATACTACACCTAGAAATTTACCTTTAACCATTCCTGCAATAAAGAACACAGTGTCACTTTAAAAATTTACAGCTGAGGTCAAGGCCACAGGAATCAAACAAGCCCACACAGGCAGGGGTTGGTGAGGAGAGGTCATCCATGTGTCAGTGGGACCACAAAGTCCAGGTGGCGGAGGCAGGGCAAGCTGCTCACCTCTGTTTTGAGACCCCACACAGACAATGTTATACATGGTGGCCTGAATTTTGATAGTCACTAATATTTGTATTTTTAAAAGGAATCCAAAAATAGCTAACTTGTGACATGATTGGAAAATGTGCTGTACTGTGTGTGGGCTTCTCTGACAACAGCAGAGTTCAGTCTGATACAAATCAGGGCACCATTTCAATTTTTCTGCATGAGCAGAGTCACTTCCACGGATGAAGAGAGAGAAAGGAAGAATCCTACTAAAACTTCCTAAAGACCTGATGTGCCCTGTTTTCTATCCAAATTGTCCTCTGAGCTCAAGGAAACTACGCTCCCAGCCTCCTACCTCAGTATGATTAAGGAGCATCCTGTATAACAAACACCACTCTAAATTATGATTTTTCAGTATTTTTAGTTTTTCCCAGAACTTTTTATATGACTTGTTTAAATCCAAGAGCAACGGTGAAGATAAAAGAGCAGGAAAGCTTTCTTGTGCTATTTCAGTATTTGCTGAAACTAATAATTCAGTGTCATATGTGATGATGTAGTAAGTCAGCAAACGTGAAATATCTCTAGGGAGCTCTTTTGTTCTGCTATTTTTTTCCTACCCAGTGCTTCTGGTTGTCAACAGAAAAGCATAAAATAAATTTTCAGATTCTAAATAAGGCATCTTACATATGATCCTAATACTTCTTTCTGGGAAAAAAAAAAAGAAACAGTCCAGCACTGATGTATAATTTTCTTTAACTGTTTCCCCTTTGATAAAGATGTAACAGGAATTGAGAATTTGAAAAGGATGTTTATTAAACTGATTCTATAAATGGAAATATATATTTTAAAACCCAGGATTCAGTAGAATACTTTGTACTTTATACTGGTGTAATTTCAGTCTTACTCTCCATTGTCCCACTAAAAAAATCTAGGGAGAAACAAGTCACAGCCATAAAATTTTACCTATTTTTTAAGAGAAGGTCTACTTTTCCCAATTTTGGATAGTTTTAGGATTCAGAGAAACACTGAAAAATCCCAGGTTGCCATAGCTTCACTCAATGAAGCTATTCAATTCTCTCGTGTTTAAATAAGAAAGGTGTTTCCAAAGTAAAGTTGATGCTACCATCTGAAGGCCTGTCTATCTCCAATTGTGTGCCAAGGAGTGCAGGGGGCCAAGACTCTTCACTTAGGTCTTCACCTGAGTCAAATGCAAAGATTAAATGGGAACAATCCAGGCTTAGGTCTCCAGTCTTATGGTTAAATGACAGATTTAAAACTGTATTCCCACTGAATCTTTCC
>NW_008237221.1:4195532-4204472 GCF_000691975.1 Corvus brachyrhynchos | reverse complement strand
CTGGACAGAGTTCACATCTGCAAATTTTATTCCAAAACTGTCCAGCAGTAAAGAGAAGTTCATTATTTTAAAGTAACTCTTTCCAGTTTGGCTAAGGTTTTATTTGATACAGCACTTGTGTTTTAAGGCTTCAGTGGCTGCCTGTCATTGTCATCCTGTAAAACTGATCTTTACTGGTACGACACATAGAAATTAATGCCTGAATGTGGATTCAGTGAGAAAAACTAAGGGAAGAAGGATTTGGACAGAGGGCAGAAACAAAGCTGAAGGGCTCCGAAGCTACTACTAATTAACATGGTAAGTGCAGAGTCACCTAGTCACTCTGCAGGAAATTAAGTATCACTTTATCTATTTCCTATATAAAGGAAGGGTTCAGGATTCACCACCGGGATGGACACATTGGGCTTTAACAGGTTTACCCAAGATCTTAAAATAATGTCTTCGACTTGCATCCGTATGATGAGGATGGACTGAAATTTTTGGTCATATGAATCATTCAGAGCTATCAGGCAGTTCTTTGGGACTTCTAGGGTAAGGGAGACATAGAGATTAATTACTGTTCTCTCTGTGTTTATTGATACCCCTGCTCCTCTTGATGTATGTTTAGGATCTGTCCTCTGTCTTTGCTGCCACTCAAGTTTTCCTGAGTTGTCTGTGGACATCATTCTCCTCCAGGAACTCAGTTGTTGTAGAAGAACTACATGCAAGCACCTCTAGGTATCTCTTTTTCCTGCAGATAGAGGCTTCAGCACCTCTATTTTTCTGATGCCTATCTGAGGACAATGAAGGAAAATCAGTTGGAGCACAGGGGAAATAAAATTAAGGGGAAATTGATGTGGGAGGTAGAGGATAAACCTCTAATATTGACTGCATTGCATTCTACCTTTCCCTTACTCATGATAGTTGAAAGAGTTATTTTTTAATTCAGGAACTGCTGTTGTTTTTTCAGTGTTGCTGGTGGGTATTTATTTAGATCTGTGATGGCAATCATAGCTCCATGATGTTTCTTTATTCACATTATAATATCATCTAGACATCTCAAGCAAGAATTGGGGGTCCATATTTGTAGGAGCTGCATCCAGACACAAGATAAAGACAGTATTTACCTCAATAGTTTAGTGATAACTAATGAAACAAAACTTACAGGGAGTAATGTGGCTTGCTGTCATCTTTAAGAACATAAGTACTTAGGCGACTTACCTAAGGTCATGACTGTCAATTTGAGTTAAGACCTGGCATCAGACCAATGGTGTTCAAACCCTGTACTAATTCCATGAGGATAGTCTGGTATAGTAGGAAAGTCTACGAGAGCAATCATCAAAGGATGACTATCTACATTTACCAGCACATCATAATTTAGAACCATCCTACAGATCACAGAATCACCAGGTTGGAAGAGACCTCCAAGATCATCAAATCCAACCTATGCCCCAACACCTCAACTAAACCATGGCACTGAGTGCCACATCCAATCTTTTTTAAAACACATCCAGGGATGGTGATTCCACCACCTCTCCAGGCAGATAATTCTAGTACTTAACCCCTCTTTCCATGAAAAACGTATTCCTAATATCCAACCTATATTTCCCTTGGCGCAGTTTAAGACTGTATCCTCTTGTTCGGTCAGTTGCTGCCTGGAGAAAGAGATGGTTCTAAATGAAAAAGGATCAAGCAACTGCTGAGTGCGGCCATCAGGAGAAACAGGAGTCAGAACTTAGAGCTAGATTCAAATCACTCTACATCAATTAGATATCATCTAGGAAATGAAATACAAAAAGGTTTTTAAAAATACGAGGCAGACTTTATGTTATTTGCTTTTCCCTACCTGCAGTATGTACCCTCCATGACTTCTGAATGGCCATACTGCACACAGCAAACAACCTTCCCCAGGCAAATCATTGTATCACATGGTCTATGAGAGGGATGTACAAGGATAAATAATAATTTTCATGATCTGCACTACGAAGTTTATAAGTTAGTTCTTTCCAAAAAAATATTTTCTTTATTTTCTCAATGGCCTTACCCTGATGTCTGTCATGGGGTGCTCAGTAGGGGCTGTAGGGCCTTAAAAATCTCAGAAATTTGCACCTGATTGTTGCTACTGCTGGCCAGCTGTCGGAAAACATATGCCTCTACAGCAGCCTTCTTGTATTTCCATACACTTCTCTGCATTTATATTCTGCACTGTTGTGTTCAGCTTTGCAGTGATTATATACCACATAAATCTGAATGCCTTTTGAAAAGTAAGTTTAAAAATAAGTTGTCTTGGGATGACTTTATGATGTGTATCCCATATCGCTGTTCTATGCCCAGAAATTAATTTTTTTTGCCTTTTCTGTGCCTTTAAACTGAGCCTGAGAGGGGGGAGAGAAAAAAACCCAGCAAACTTTCAAAGCAGATTACGGTTTTGTTTCAAGGACACACAGATATACACACAGACTCCTCTCTGCGTTCTGCAGCAGCAAGAGCAGAGGAAGCGTTGTTTGCTCTTCAGCCAGCTTTCGGCCAGCTTTTTCAGCTCCTTTTCCTCTGGAGAGTTGAACTTTTGCTTTCCTGGGACTTCATTTTTCTTTCCTTTTTTCTCTGCTGGACTGTTTCAACATCAGAACACATCAGGAGGACTTTCCACCAAGGCCTTGGCCCTGGAGGTGGGCCCACCATGACCCAGCTCTAAGGAGGGGAAGAGAGATCTATGGAAGGACTCTGAAATTTTCCCAGGTTTCTCTCAGCAGATCAAGAGGTTTTATTATTTAGCATTATTATCCTTTTCCAGTGTGTTTGTTAAATAAATAGTTTTTATCTCTTTCACTTTCCTTCGAGGAAAATTTATTTTTTCCTGAGCCTGGTGGGGGAAGGGTGGTTGTACCTGCCTTCTATCAGAGGATATTTTTCCTCCAAATTTGTCCAAACTGGCACATAAGTTGACAGAAGATTGCAGTGAAACTCCTTTTGTAAAGCCATTGGATAGCACAGAAATCTGATGAATCTGGCAGGGGATCTAGCCAGAGGTTAATGCAATTCAATACACTTTTCCTTTTCTGTTATTACACCTTATCCTCAGCCACTGTCCCTAACAAGGTCAGTGACTGCTGCTGCTGCAGGTCTCAAGGAAAAGGCTGTAACACTAAACATATGTCGGCCTGCAAATGTAAACTTTAGTCAAATTATACTTCCATAATAACTTCTTTAAACTGTAGCACAGTACATTACTGAAATAATAGCAATAGCTGTGCTGTAGTATTTTTCAGTACTGCCTTAATTCTGTACAAGGCAGCTACCGCCAGA
This sequence comes from Corvus brachyrhynchos, assembly GCF_000691975.1. Taxonomy (NCBI): domain Eukaryota; kingdom Metazoa; phylum Chordata; class Aves; order Passeriformes; family Corvidae; genus Corvus; species Corvus brachyrhynchos. The sequence goes on along the minus strand of NW_008237221.1, from coordinate 4,201,187 downwards.
TTACTCTATAAAACATTTTTAGAGTCCCAGAGAACTTGGTTAAGGTTTCTCATGACATAGGCTTGCAGCATTCATTTTAGAAGATGGTAGTCTTTCATCAAAAATCCTGCAAGTCTTTGTAATCCACTTGGCAGCTATGGGGAGAATTTATTCATCATTTAATTTTTGGAAGTTTTCCAAACTGAATAGATTAGGGTGAAAAGTATATTGTGTGCAAGCAGCCCATGGTCATTTTAGCTTTCCTTAATCCCCTGACGTAAGTATTTGCATCTGTATTTTACCAATGAAAAATCTGTCAGCACAGAGAAACGAACTGTTTTGGGAATTCTCTTCTCAGGTGCCCGATTTCCCAGCCTGAGGCAACTGCGTGATGAGGGTGATGCTGTGGTTCAGCCTCTTGGGAATTCCTTGCAGCCAAGGCCTTGGGTGGGCTGCAGACCCACCAGTGACACTGCACCCCTGCCCCACCAAGGGCTGATGAGGTGCCCCTCTCCTCTGCCCAAGGGTGCTCTGCACCATCACTCTGCAGCACAGGGTCTTTCCCCCAGCAGACTCTTTGTTTTAAAGGTTATATTCAAAGGACGCAGAGGACAAAAAGGTTTTTTCAGTATTTCAATATCAGAGAATTACTGTTTTAAAAGAATAACAGTAATAAGAAGTATAATAAACTAATAATAATAAATTATTGGTAATAACAAATTAATCTGTTACAACTTGATGCATTTCCAAGTGGTTGAACAAAGTGGATTGGGATACTGGGCACAGAAAGAAACCTGTACAATGGGGGCCTTGCAGAAGGTCAGTGAACAAGTTAATTCCATATGAACAAACTGTCTATGACCAGTCTGGGCTGGGATTGAAACAACTGATGACAGAATGAGGTTTCAGACATCTCTGCTTTTGGGACATTTTCATTCCACATTTTGGTTCAGCTTACTACAAACACAGGAAACACTATTAAAATCAAAACTGTTTCTGGTGATGAGCTGTATCTCTACTCCCCTCAAGAGTCAGAGCTGCTGAATTATGTTCTAGTATGCCTATACAAACATCTTTCAGAAAGTTTTGTTTCATCTCCAGTGACTGCTGCTGGTTTGTGTGGCATATACAGGCTTACTAATTACAATGACTTGCAGTCTTTGGCATGCAGGTGTTTTCCCCATTAAAGAGACTATTGTCTAAGCAGCTAATGTTTACCTCAAGCTCATCAGGGAGATGTACGTCGCCTACTGTTGGCATGTTGCAGTGAACCTCCATCAGACTAGATATGGGGTCTTGACGAAATGAGGGGGAGAGGGGAAGCTTCTCCTGTGGGAGATGAAACTTGGCTGCTGTGACTTTCCCACAGCAGAGAACACAGAATCCCAGATCCCTTCAGTTCTGTTGCAGTTTAGTGAGGGTGCAAATCCTTTTAGTATTGCCTTAACCTCCAGCTATGCAATACAACAGTGTTACCCAGCCTGAGATATTTCATGTGCAAGAATATGCAAAGCAGACAGGAGGACCTGCCTGCAGTGAGGTATTTTTCTGACAAACTTGATACACTGAATATGGGTCCCTACCCTCATTGCTTCATCACCACCCTGTGATGTTTGGCCCCAAAGCTAAAGTGGTTTTTGCTGCAAATAACCACACTGACAGCTCCTTGTAAGTAGGGCAAGAGTGGATTAGTGCAGGCATTTTGCAGCAGAAGGCTCTGGAGTCTCACCTGCACAGCCACACGATTGCATTCATGTCCTGCTTTAATGCCCTTGAGCATCTTTTATCTTCCAAATTCTAAGGGCCTTTTTTTTTTCTCTACCTACACAGACAGGTGGAAGCAAAATCAAACAGAAACGGGATGGAGAGGAGATGAGAAAAATATATGGTGGCTACTGCATCCCTGTCCCCTCTCAGGAGCCTACAGGGCATATCTTCTCCCAAGAAGTGAATTGCAAAAATCTCTACTGTGGCCTGCTACTTGCAGTATCCATAGCTCCTTAGGAAAGGGACAGTGCAGCTGCAAACTGTGGAATAAGGCAGCCAGATGGTCTCTTCTTCAAGGGTTTGTGCATATTCTGGGAAGTGCCGAGTCTGGAGCTTGTCTCTCCCACTTGCTGTGCTGCTCAGCAGGACCCTTTTGCTCTGAGCCGACCACTCCCTGAAAATGCTGCAACACTCATGTGGGGCATACCCTGAGACATCTTAGATGCTCAACATCATTTTACATATTTGCATTTCTGCAAGTTCAATATAGCATTTATTTAAATTCTTTCACCTGCAATTTTTATATTATCATGTCACTGAAAATCAAGCCACTCCAAATTTTAAAAAACAGAGGGAGAAAGAAAAAAATTGATCTCATATTTATTCTACTTCATCTAAATGTGTTGGTATAGAAAAAGTACTGGCCACTCATAATACCTGTGGACCTAGAATTCAGATTCGGATAACTGTCCAAAAGATTTTTTTCCTAAAGTTGCTCATCTGAAGTCCTTAGCTGAAATAAGGGTGGACTGCCTTTTTTATTCATCCATTTTAATTTTTTTCCATTTCTGTTGCTTACTAACTCTACACTATATTGCTTAGGCATGGAAATTTAAATGGTAATGCATAAATAAGGTGTGCAACCTGGCACCCAGCTTCACACTCTCTTTCCCCATCATACTCTCATAGTCACCTTCAGTCTTCCAGTTAATAAACTATTTGGACTGCCCTTCAGCTCTCCTCTTTTGGGAGAACCTGAGTGAAGTGAATTGTCACAAATCCTGCAAAGCTTGGACTTCTTGCTTGGGTACCTCAAGCACTGAGAGAGACCTGTCTATCTCACAAGAACAGGAACAGAGGTTTTTGATGTACTGGCTGGGATCAGTAGTTGCAATGGGTTCACAAGAGGAGTCACAGCTCCCAGACAGCACAGGGAAGAGGCATTCACATCAGGATTTACACCTTAAACTCTCCTACCTGGCTGACTCACCTAGGCCTGAGTAGGTGAGTGTGCATTGGTGTGACGTGCATTTCTTCGCAGGCTGTAAGTCAAGGTGTGTGAAGTTACACCTTTAAAACTGTCTGAATTACTTCAGTTTGAAGATAATAAAGAACAGTCTGAATTACTTCAGTTTGAAGGTAATAATCATAACAACCACAGGTTGTTGGCTCATGGAGATGAAAAAATCCTAAACTGCTTTACTCAACCAAAAGGAGCATGGAACACCACTAACAATCTTTACTGGGGCACTGAGGAACAGCCATAATTTCCGTGGGATGATAAAACTGTCAAGTGCATTGGCTAATGGTAGACATAAGCACATAACTGAGAGAGATGGTATTATTTTATAATTTAGTTTTTTCCCACCTCATTGATACTGGTTTTGTATTTCCTAGTTTGAGTTTATGTCACTCTAACAAAGTTCTTGGAAACATTTACATGTTTTTCTGAGTGAAGAGACAGACCCAGTTGAGTGGGACTGGTAGCCTTGCATTTAAGTTAAACCAGGCTGTTGAAACAGGGCACTTCATTGGGTGGAGAAGCCAACTCCTTCCATTGCAGGGAACAAGAGGAATAAGCACAGAACATTTAAGGAATTTTACTGACCTTGTAGATGGACAGTATAAACAAAGACTGCCTTTCACATCTCCTTCTGGCCAAGCAGAAATCTTCCACCAGCATGACTTCAGCTGTCTTCATGCCTTCTCCAATCCTCAAACCAGCCTAGGAGGGAGCTATATCACCAGTATAGATCCATCATTGCTAATGTTGCCTTGCTGATACTTTCTTAGAACTGTGCCTAGAAATATAAAGCAGTTCATGAATCTGGTATCACTGAATAACAGTTTCTGAGAATTGGTGGCTTTTCAGGTTGGCTTGGTAGCATGACTTCTCTAGGGACTGGCAATGCCAGCCTGTCTTCTTAACATGTTAGGTTCCAGTCGTTTTGAGACTGTGTTAACAAAATATTGTCAGAAATAAAGCCTTCAGAAAATTTAATGTGCTGAGCTTGAAGCCACTCCTAAAAATGAATGAATGTCCCAGGATGCTCCTTTTCCTTCTAATTGGATCTAGCTTCTCTTTTAGATCCATAATGTAGAGAAAACAGATTGGTACTGAAATACAGAAGACAGTTTTCTAAATCTGGCTTCTAAACTAAGTGACTTAAGTTCCAGACTGGTCAGAACTTTGATGTACAGTTGAACATGCAGTTGTGTTTTGCTGCAGCAGTAACTACTTCACATACAACAAGTTTTTGCCACATTAATAGATGAGAGTCAGCTGTGGTCAGAACAACAGAAATCAGAAGGAAAAGGGGAGAATGGTTGAAGGCTGAAGCTGAAAATAAAAATTACTGATTGCCTCTCTGTTTTCCTGCAGACAAGTTTTATCCCTGAAATAGACAGAAGCACTTTAAAGAGATGTTTACTTAAGCTATGTAGCAGTTTGGGTGATGTGTATGTTGTAAAGCAGCTCTGCCAGTACCTGTAAAAACTAGGCAAGTAAGAACCTACTTTCATGCAGAGTTTCCTGAACTATATCTGACATTCAAGCAATGCAGGTCTGGATTCTCAGGCTCGCTTACCTCACCTTAGCTGTTGAGATGGGAGGGCAGTTTCCCCCTGAGCTTTGCGCTGTGCCACATAGCTGAAAGTGAGGGTACATGGGGCCTTCTTACCATATGCGACCTGCTTCGTGGAGCATAGAGGATCCAAGAGGTGACATCATCTTGGCACACCTGAGTTATCCATATCCTTGTTTAATGAGCACCTTTAGAGACTTTTATGGAAGTGGTTTTGTTTATTTAATTGAAAAATCTGTAACATGTAGCTCTGCTGCCTCCAAAAATTACAGAGGCCTATATACCAGCCAAACACAGAGGGTTTCTAATAGCTGGGAGGGTTGCAGTGGAAGTGGTTAGCAGCAGGAGCCAGGTAACCTACATTCCAACAAGAGGAAGTTTTAGATTAAAGGAGTTCTGATAAACAGGGGTTTGCTGTGCTCCTTCAGCCAACTGCAAGTGCAGTAGGCACTAATGATGACATTCATTATTTAACATATTTTTTCTTGATATTCTTCCATTTTCCAGTCACTACCTAGGTTTCCAGATACGTGTTTTAAATGAGATAATGCATAAGGACAGTAGAGCACAGAAGCGCCTGGTCCCTCGTAACTTGAAGCAGTATCTTATCTGTTGTGTACCCTGGCTTTTTGTAACGAACACATATGTAATGCTTTGTAGTCGAGCTTTTCAGAGGATTGCTGTTGTCATCTTTCCTCTCTGTAAAAGCCCCTCTGCTCCCGACACTTTAATTGCACAGTTGCCTAAATGAGGCACTGCAGAGTGTTAATGTGTGAGTCTGAGCGACAACACACTCCTCTTTTCACAGAGCTTTTGCCCTTGATCGTGAATGTAACAGAGCACGTACCTTAAAAATAACTGGAGATTCAAGGAGAATCGCTACACTTATCCTCTTGCATAAGGTTTGTTGACACAGGGATCCTTCAACAGTAACTCATATTCTTTCACTGGGAATAACAAGCATTGCAATTAGTGAACTAGTTAATAACTGCGTGGTTGGGGAGGACAGCAGAGGCATTTCTGTGTACGTGGAAGCGGAGTGTTCAGTGTCCACATGGTTTAAAGCAGACAAAAAAAAAAAAAACTTGAAATCCTCCGTGCAGCC
>NW_008237221.1:4188510-4194480 GCF_000691975.1 Corvus brachyrhynchos | reverse complement strand
AGCCCCCCGGGGCTGTCGCGCCCTCCAAACTACTGTTCCTCTCCTCTTCTAGACAAGGTCCACCAAGTTTTTCTGTCTTGGTGCTGTTCCCCGTCCCTAAGCGAACCCTGGTTAGGAAGGCGCTAATTGCCGTAAGCAGGAAAAGTGAAGCTACAGGATGTCATTGCGAACAGGGAATATGCCCTAGATAACTGCTCTTCGCAAGGCTGTCTTGCTTTCCCTGTAGAGGGGATGACACACTACCGCCTGATTTTTGATGTTTTGCCTGAAAAAGACGAAGTTAACCGGCTGTGAGGACTTTAAAGTAAAATAAACTGATAAGAGGCGCAGAGTGCCAGAGATGCCCAGCTGCAATGCATTCAACTGCAGAGATGCGAAGTCCGAGTGTTTGTCCAAGCAGTGAATATAATCTAACCTGTAATTGTCATCTCTATGTGGTACTCACACAAGTTTTAGTCAGCTAGCTCTCAAGCTAATGCTCTGGACATGCTGTTTCTCCTTCTGATTCTAGAAAACCTAATTTGTTGGTGCCATTAGCTAAGTGTCTCTTAATTATTGATTATGTTGAAGTCAGTAAGTGCAGTATTTGATAACTTTTTAGAAAGGTGTCAAAGCAGCTTTTGTATGGTAGCTGGTAAAAACGGGTCAAATGCTAAATGCAAGACTGTATCATTTGATTGTCACTATTTTAACTTTCATCTGTTAACTCTCTATATTCAAAATCAAAGCAACAAATAGTGACCTGCACACAAGTAGAAACAACACACATGCAGATATATCAGGATTTCGAGTAGATGTGCGACCTCAACTTGTTACTCTGGGTTTTTAGCAGGTTATAACACCTGGTGAGAAAGGCTGCCTTTTACTTGGCATTACAGAAGAAATTTTAAAACATTCAGAAAGGAGAGCTCATATATTCAGTTCTCTTTAAATTTCCCTGTAATCAAGTTGTGCTCTGCAGGCTTTTTTATGCTGATTTGTTCTAGCAAAACTACTTTTCTACAGAATTGCAAACTTAGCCTAGCTTTAGCGACCTGGACTCGGCCAGGAGAAAAGAGTAATCCATTAATCTATGCAATGGAGGGAAGGTACTTGGTTTAATTTTGTTTTTAAGAGCAGACAAAAGTTAGAGTCTTTCAATAAGACTTTTCTGATGCATCCTTTTTTTGCTTCGTTTTGCCAAAACAAGGTGGAAGTTGAATGTCTTTAAAAAAACCATGAAAACTTGCTCAACAATAACTTGGTAGCTGACAGCTATTTGCAGAATGCACAGCTGGAGGTGGATGGCATTCTAGAAAGTGCTTAACTGACCAACATCAATAAGAATGTGCACTTGAAGTGTTCTTTTTTTATTCTTCCAAATGTGCTATTTGTGACCACTTTTCAAATAATTTAGTTGGTTAGTATACTAATTACAGACCTGTGTTCGTATGATTTTGTTTTTCCTTTCTTTGTAATCACAGTATTCATAAAAACACACATTCCTGTAAAATCCTGCTGGCCAAAAATTTCCTCTAACTTAAGGCATGCCCAGTATAAAACCTGTTGGATTTTACTATTATGCTATTTTATTTAGTGACCATCTATTTCTGCTTTTTTAATTATTTTTATGGTATCTAATAAGAAGGTTTTGCTTAACAGACTATTCAGGAAACGAGTCAAGAAAATGTTTCTTCGGCTTTTAAATTACTGGATTTTTATGAGAATTATTAGTGGGCTCCACTATTTTGCAGGTTTGATCTGTTTAATGGATTGTGAGAAAGTCTTTGCAGAGAGTTAGACCAAAGACACTTGCTTTTAACTATTCTCCAACACATATCTTGTTGTTTGTAGCGGGAATGCTTTTAGTAGCTGCTTTAAAGTCTGTAACTAGACACATGTTTACACATCCATACACTGGGATACCTATGGACACGAATAGACAAAGAAATTCACTATAGTCTTAAATTTAAATTAAGTATTAGACAAAGTAAGGAAATTAATTTCTGTCACATCCCTACTCGTTAAGGAGGTGGACTCAGAAAATTATTTATACAACTTACTGCATTTTATTACACGTTACATATGAGCTGTGCTTAAAACCAGGTTTAGACATTGTTTAATAGAATATCTAGGAATGTACAGCAGTAGAAACAATTACTATTCTCTATTTAATAGTGTTGCGTATCCCCTTCTGTTTTACTTTCCATGTTTTCAGCCATCTTTTTGCTCTGCTTAGTGTGAATTATAAATTTGTGTTTGTGGGTATAGCACTTCACTCCATTTCTTTTATACCTGGATGCTCTGTTTTAGGAGTTTCTTGGGGGCAGAAAGCAAGTTCAAGCAAGGAGAGCAAACAGCATTCTCTGAATAGCTGAATTTCCTTGTGCATTTAGCCTAAAAAAAACAATAAAAACACATATAGTAAGAATCAGAGAGAGAATTTCCATATATGCAAATCAAGCACTGAAAAGTGTAGGACACTGAATATGATTCCAGGGTACAATATCATCGTCCAGTAATTAATTTGCATGCATCTTATTTTCATGCTTATGAAATCCAGCAACCCTTTTAGTAAAAAGATCCTGCCTTAACAATAAATGTCTATGCAATGAATATTATATTGCAAGCATATATTTACAGGGTGATTTTATTCAGTTTTACACTCTATGCAGAATGCGTGTTAAAAAGTTAAAATGTGGATATTCAGAGTGATTAGTATAGGTAGAAATATTTCCATTGTCATTTAGAAAAGTATGATAACTCTCAGTAAGAAGTAAATACCTTAATTTTTCAAAGATCTAATGAAAAATAAATATGGATGCTTGACAGATTATCTGCATACTAATTTCATGTGGCAGCAGTAATAGATATTTTATATTTCTCTCTCTGGTTGTTTTGAGTTGTTGGGGGCTTTTTTTATCAGTATGTATAAAATGACCAGAGGATAGAAAATTACGCCTATTGATTTAGAGAAAACCATTTTAAAATTTTAGGGTTTAGTAGGCAGTTACTGTGTTTGTGGGTTCTTGTGTTTTCTCAGGGCTCTGGAATATGGCAGAGTACTGGCAGAACTCAGCACGGCTTGTGCTGATTTCATAGCCTGTGGTATAGATTTTGAAAAGAAGGCTTGTTTTCCCAGATAAGTCATTACAAGTAGACCAAACAAAAGCAGAATTGCTATTTACTGATAATACTAAAAAGGCCACACTTCAGCAGCCTCCAGCAACTTCTTAGAAATCAACACACAGAAGGTAAGTATGAAATAGAGGATCAGAAAGATAACCCTTCTGAGTTATTTTCCAGTGTAAGACAACAAATAAGCCACCTTATTTGCAATGCCATTTTCTAGGGCTACTGAATGAAGTTAATTACTGGAAGCAGGAGGGGATCAGGTATTTCTGATGTGGTAGAAAGCCATGGCCAGGGTTGCTGCTGATACAATGGGACATGAAATAAAAGTTGGCAGAATAAACTAAATAAGGGCAGCAAGTGGGTGAGAGAGGCAAAACGATTGTGAAATGAAATTCCATGAAAAATTAATGAAATAGAAAGATTGTGCTGAAGATGAAGGGAGGAAACCAGCTTGGTTCTTCATCATCCTGCAATGCCAAAGTAATAAATGAGCGTGTTTCATCTTGGCGAGGTTCAGGGACACAACTCCTTCCTCACAAAGGGATTGTGTTGTGCTTCAGGACGTGTTCCGCTTATCTCGTGCCCTGACAGCTCGAGAGGAAGGGAATGGATTTGGTGATAAAATTAAATTGATTAAACCTTTATCCATCATCTAATTTGGTAGCTTTCTTTTTTCTTTTCTTTTTTACTATTACCTCCAACTTCTAGTGATCCGTGTAATGACAGCAATTTGAGATAGCATCAAGGACATTAGCTACAATGACTGAACTTAAATTTAGAATAAAAATATGGGATTCATGAGTCCATATCTAAATAGCAGATGATTAGGTTATAGCAGACTTGTAACTTCCTAGCAACAGCATGTAATTGTGAGGACAATAAAATGGTGTATTTTACTTTCAAAGAGAACAAAATATTTCAGCTTTATCTCAAAGTATTAATTATGTAAGTAGAAAAAGCACTGGTATGAATATTGACCACATCGTACATGAACAATAGCATATATTGTAATTTTTACGCTTCTGAACACAGATGTCAGATGTTTTGCTTTCCTCAGTGGCAATACACAGACATACAAAGCTAGTGGCAAAGAATCCTACTGTTGGAAATTGCTTCTTATTGCTTAAAATTTTGTAGCTTCTCCTTGGTGATTTGTGTAGGAAAAGTCTCCCGTAAGGCGACAGCTTTGCTTACAAGTTCCAGTTTAAGTAGTATTAATGGAGTTTTTAAAATACTAAAAGGCAGCCCTTTCTGAAGTGATACCCTACAAATGGAAAATGCTGCACTAAAAATTAAAGGTCAGATGAAATTGCCTTGTGAAATATCGAAGTTACTAAAGGTCTGTGCAAACTTTGTTCTTGTAATGCCTTATAAGGTTAGCAAGTCTCAAAAAAGCGACCACGAGGATATCTGTCTGATCTCTGTTAATTGTACTACTTTTGAATTACTGCTGGCCAATATTGTGTGGGTTTTGCGAGTAGTAATGAACCTGAATTGATCCCTGTGTTTACAGCTAACTATCTCTACAACCTTTCAGGCAGTTTACCGTTTTTTTCCCCGTGTAAGTGATTAGTTATCCAGGCAAAAAAGGCTGATATGCATCAGTAGATAGATCATTCTCAAGGCATCTGTGATGAACCTGACGTTTGCTGTGTAAAACAGCTTGTTCTGCCTGCAAATTATGTAAGTTCCAGTAGTAAAACGAAGCGCTTACCTTTCTGCTGTGGCTGACCTTTGTTCCCCGGTGTATGAATTTGAAACGAAGCAGCCAACCCAGAGGAGTTTTAACAGCATATTGTGATATATAACATATTAAAAACACTGCTTTGTTAACTGGTGGAAGCAGCTTGTCAACCCATACTAATAGGCAACCCTCCCTGAGTCATAAAATAGCCAAATTTAATGCTTTAACAGAAAGCATTAAATGGATGGAGTTATTGTCATTCAATCAGTCTCGAATTTCTTGCTTCTTACAGCAGATTTGAAATACGAGGATGTATTTTTGTACCCTGAATTGACAATACACACTCCAGAGTAAGGACTGGACATCGCCATGGCTGGTTTAATGAAAATCTCTGCTAAGCAAAGCGTGATAACAAGGGAAGCACGGAGCAGGGCAGAGTGTGTAAAGAGCAGGACAGCTAATATTGAAGATATTACCATGACATTAATGAATGAAAGGTGTATTTTCACTGAGTATATTCTCTTTCGTTCTGGCTGTTCTAGCTCCCAAATGTGTACTAGAAACAGTGAGGATTCAGAGACATATGGCAAAAGGGATTAGAGATGTGTAAAATTTCAGTAGAGGAAAATTGATAAGATTTATATAGTTTACTTTGGAGAAAAACATAAGAAAGGATACAGTAAAATCATATTAAAGAAGAAAAGATTATTAAAAAGGTAAACAGGCTACTCTAATTTATTCCTGATTTTTTTATTTACTAAGACAGAGGCCTTTAAGGAAGGAAAATTTCAGCATGTCTAATAGGAGTGGAAGGACTTTTTATATTGAGACTGTATGTAGCTTGCCTGGGAAATTTGTTAATTCAGTTTATGAAAAAACAAAACTTATTTGTAGGGAGTTTGAGGTATTTGATTAGCCCAGCTGAGACTCGTGATACTAAGTTTGATGCTCACTTCAGTGACTGTAGGCTTTGGCTTTATGTAGGATACATTAAGAAGGATTTAATTTTTTTAATATGAGATATGAATCCTCTTTTTCAGGAAATTATCTGAATCCTGACTTGCTTGGATTAGGTGGAAAGGTGATTTGTAGGCAATTTAATCACTCCTGTGCATTGTGAGGCTTTTTGCACTCTCCCATTTCCCCAGCTGAAGCCGTGGAGTGGCAGCGGG
>NW_008237221.1:4175243-4188166 GCF_000691975.1 Corvus brachyrhynchos | reverse complement strand
TCAGGAGGTGCCTTTCTGCTCAGCTTCGCGGCCGTGGCGACGCGCGTCCCTCTGCCGTGTGCCTCCCAAAACCAGCAACACAGCTGGGAGGAAGGCAGGCACATTTCCTTGGAATATTCCTGACAGCTTTTTAAGTCTCCTTCCTCTCTGTTCCCACTCAACACCCTTCATGGTATTTATAAAAATAGACCAAAATTCAGACTGATTCCTAGTCTCTTACTTTGATGCTGTAGTGAGGTTAGGATGATTACAATAAAAATTAATTCACCCCACTCATTTGTTATTTTCGTGAAAAAAAGGAACAAAAGGATGGAATAAAAGGGGGTGAAAACAAATTTTACAAACACATGATGATTTGTTAAGCAGAAAAACCCCACAGGTACTGGTGTGACTGTCAGTCCATCAACATCAGATGAATATTGTGTCATAAGGGATTACCCCTGCAAAGTAATCTGTGTTTGTGAAAGTGTTTTGCTGGGTTCGGGTTTGGTCTCAATGCTAAACCAACTCCTGTGTCTGATTTTGGAGTTGTGCCACTTGTGACTGCTGTTTCTGAAACCTGCACTATGTGCTGGTGGCATTTTTGTGTGGTATGGAATGAGGAATGAGCAATAAGTAGATATCAGCAAAATACTTCATGGTAAAGTGTGACTCTTTTTTCCCCCATTTCATTTTTTGTTCCTTGCAAGAGAAATGGTGCTCAGAATTATTAACAGAATCACCTTTCTCTAAATGCTAATGAAACATCAGCGAGAAGAGTTAAAGCTGCTGGGAAGTGTGGGAAGAAATAAGAATTTGACAGATATTTTATCTCCATCTTCTTAGAGATTTACACACAACTGATTTTATGCAATTGCTTGCTTCTTTCCACTTCTCGGAGACTGTGAAATGGCTATTTATTCCTTAAATAGTGGGATTTAACAAATGTAAAATGATGGCTATCAAGCCAACTGTAATAATGTGTTACCTTTGTATAAGGCCCAATTCTGCTGCCCCTATTTAGAGTAAAATTGAAATTGAAACTTCTCAGTATCAGTCAGGGGAGCAGAACTGTGTTGCCACATACACTTATTCTGTGCCTTAATATATAGGTACATATATACATTTTTGTGTGAAATATCATTGTCTATCTGTATGGAGTGAATGACTGTAATAAACTTCAACTTGTATTAGACAAAGGGTCTTAAAGCCTGTAGAGTTCAAATTATATGAAGGATTTTTATATTCCATTAAAGTATTTTGTTTAGTGATGTAAAAACAAAATACACTTATATCATTTGTGTTTATTCACATTCATCCATCCATCCTGTAAGAATTTGTAATTTTAAAAATATATGTATAAAAATTCTCATAGTATTTGTGTGTGTTCTTTCTCTATGCAATAACAGTCATCTTACAGACAAATCACAAAGGCACAACTGCACAAGGAGTATGATTTTTTTTTTTTTTTAGAGTGAGAAATAAAGAAGTGAAAGATACTTCTTATAAGCCAGACTTTCTAGTGTATTTCTACATTCCTTTTGTGTAGGTATGTTTTTTGAGTAGATAATTAATTCAGCATGGTGAAGAGAGGTGCTTATGCAGGAGCCCATAATTCTTATGTCGGGAAACCCCAAATGTTTACCAAAAAAGTGGATTTTGTCTTAAGTTTTTTTGTGTGCTTATCTTTCTCCAGCTGAATCCTATGAAAGGACTAACAGAGCAGAAGCCAACTTTGAGCTCATGCTCCATATTACATCCATGCCAGCAGCCATGCTGCAAATCACCAGACAAAATGGCCATGGCTTCTTGAGCAAAACTTACTCAAAGTTGACTTTCATTAGCTGATTTCCAGGTTGTAATTTCCCTTCCTCATGTCAATCATGAGTTGCTATTTACACATCCATATAAATGGTGATTTTGGGAAGCAGGCTGCAGTGGTCGGCATTGCCTCATTGTTGAGCAGCGCAGACAGTAATTAAATTGGAGCTCAGCTCTTGCTGCTTGTGGATTTAGGAGTTTAAAAGAAACAGTACAAAAAAGGGAATATTCTTTAATATCACTGACAGCAGGTTTCTTCCACTTGCTACTGCTTCAAAGATTATTGATTAACCCATGTTTATCATTTATTTATGGTAAAGCATCTGATGCGTGTCTGTTGTAAAATCTGTTGTTTCTAAAATCAAGATACTTGACTTGTTTGCAGTTTATGCCTATGATGATCAGTTTTTACAGCTGTGTAACAGAGAATTGCTTTAACTGGTGCTGTGCCCGCAAACAGCACTTCTTGTGCCTTCAACTGAAATCCATGAGCACAAGACATTTAATGCTATGGTTTTTTGGTGGCTTTTTGTTTGGTGGGGTTTTTTTTAATAAAAATGTTTCACTGTGAGAATCCTTTAAATTTCCTACATGGGAAGAAGAGGGAATATACAAGAGTGTTCAAGGATAAATGTGAAGCATTTCAGTTCTGCCAGAACAAGTCAAAAGCTAGTCTTTCTAGGTTAACTTGTACCCTCTTATGTTCTTTTAAAAAGAGACTTTATGTCTGCATTCATTTTGTTAAAAAAAAAAAAAGAAAAAGAAGAAGAATTTTGAAATATTTTCTTGCTACAGTACAAGGTGTGAACTGCAAAGTAAAAACAGGCAGTAAGTTACAAACAGGACTAGTTACCAGAGGATGGTAATTAAGTGTCAAAAAACTTGGGGATTTAAAAATATATACACTGGATTTGAGTAGTCAGAAGTGAAACAGTCTTTCGCAGTTAGAAGTCTGGTTTGTAATAGAAGTAGTTTAACAGAACGCTGCTTTATAGATTGGTTAACCCAGGCACATTTTTAAGCCAAGTAATACATTCTGCTTAAATGTGGTAAGAAGCCATAGACAAAGATGTTTTGCCAGATTTTCCTGAAGGCTAACAGTGAATTCCTTATTAAATTTGTACTTTTATGATGTAAGGCACATTGGACTATTTTTTCCTGACAATGGTAAAATGATCCTTCTCCTCAGGTAATTCCAACTCATCCCAGACAGCAAGGTCTCTTATTGCCCAGAGTTAATAAAAACACATCAGTGTAATCATGCTAGGAACGTGCTCAAACTACTTAGGAAAAGTTGTTTTTAACTCTCATAGACAGACAGGCCACATTTGCCCAGTTTACAAGAGGGAAATTGAGTCAGACCAGTTAATCTGGTGCAGGATTAATTTGCGAGAGGTAGGAATTCAGGAGTCTGTCACTCTAGCTTCAAGTGTCCAACGAACCTGGCTCTGGTTTGTACCAGTCCTTGCTGTAGCTGTGTCACAGCTGCAGTTGGATCACACTGCTTGGGTTTATCACTGCGAAGTGCCTGTGTGCCATGGCAGGTCCCTGGGAGCTGCTCGTTCCAAGGTGAGCAGTGTGCCAGGCTGCATGCCGGCATCGGTGCTGGCAGCAGGAGCAGGTGTAATCCCTGCCTGCAGGGCAGCCTGTGCAGGGCATGGCAAAGCAGTTCCGCCTGGTGGTGTTGGAAAGAAGAGGGCTTTGTATTTACTTACCTAGTTTGTATGTAAACAAAGGCATGGGGTCTGATTCTTCTTTGAATCAGAATCACGCTAAATCACGTTTGCTCTTCAGTTTCTGGAGGGCTTTCGATTTCTCCCAGAATGGTTTGTTATGTGTGCTGGGGGTGAGGTTTCTGAGTAGCAAAGTTTACATTTAAAAGGCAGCTCTTTCTTCAGTATTAAGCAGCGCATTGTGGGCAAGTCTGCAGAATAACCACAGTAACTCCAGTTTTGTAATATACATTACTTCCTTCTGATGCTACAAGAATTTGCTTATGAAATTCATTGAAACTGTTACAAATTCCTTTTTTTAAAAATGAGATTTATCCTTTTAGATGCATCACTTAATTTCAGAAGGATTAAATGCTAATCTCTAAATTTCATCACTTTCATTTCCATTAAAAATCATAATAACAGTCCCTACATTTGTACCTTGCCTGTAGTTCATCAATTTTGTTTATTCACAAGCTCCTCAGAAGACCAAAAGACTATTCCACTTTAGCTAAAACCACTCTAAATTCACTCTAGTCTTTAACAATAATTCTTTGACTAAAATGTGGCAGACAATTCTTAAGATGAAAAAAGAACCAAACACTCATTTCTGAGTCCAGGAAAGTAATTCATAAAGTTTGAAAAAAGAAACTTAAAAAAAAAAAATCTAATTTTTATGTGGTATCTTAATTTTTCCTCAAAAGAATTGTCTCTGAAATTAACTGAAACCAAGCAGCAACAAATTACATGGTTTGGGTCTTGTAGAGTGCTGTTTTAACAGGAGCATGAATTAAACACTACAGAAGCCATCTTAATCAAGATAATCTCAAAGGTTCCAAAAAATCACTCCTAAAATAAAAGTGTATGTAACCCTGAAAATCCACATATTTGCACTTCCTGAGTTTGTTTCTTATTTACCAAAACACCTATCTCTTTCCCCCCCTTCTTTTTACTATCTTACTTCCCTTGTTTGTATCCTCACCTATTGAAGCAGCTGTTATTCATACAAATTATGAAAAGGAAAGCATATATGAGATTGGTGCCTGGATAGGACCAATATATCATCAAAGGTCTTTGGGGTAACATACGGCCTTGGTTCAGAAAAATCACTTCTTCAGTCATTCCATTGCTGCTCAGAAAAGCAGTAAATAATAAGTAACAAGATCTGCATACAAATGTGCTGGTGCTTAGGTTTTTCTGTGGAATCAGAAACTGGTTAAGAAGTTACTATAATCTTTGTAAAAATTTTCTATATACAAAAAATGTATAATGCACTTAATTACAGCATCTATTTCTTAGGGCTTGTTCTGTCTTAGCATATCTAAACTGACCTTGCTACCAGTTCCTGAGCTGACTAAACATTTCTCTGACACTGGCACATAAAGTTGGGTCCTGTGATGTTTAGGCAGAAATGGGAGACAGCAAAAAGTCAAGATAAGAGGCTGAGACTGTTCTTTTAATGGCTGTTATAGCAAAAGCAGTGTGTGCATCATAGGCAGGCAGTTGATTGAAAAGAGTGGCTTGTTAACCTTGGTTAATTTTATAAATCTTGTTAATCTTGGTTTCCAGTACCTTTCCCGTTGCTGGTTTGCCCCATATGATACTGTTGCACCTGCTGGTGTCAGGCACACACCTGCCTGCAGGTGCAGTTCACACACAGCCCTTGTGCAGGCAGTCAGCTGAATTTCCATCAGTCATTTCCCCATGCCCCAACAGGTGTCAGTGAGTTTGTGCATTGTGGAAGAGATGATGACTCACAGAAACCCACATGGCAAAAAGACTTCTCAGTCATGGTCGGCTCAGGCTCTGCAGGGAGGTGCGGTGTAGGCGGGCAGGCACGCTAAAGGCACCAGGGGATGTGATGCTCCCAGCACACCTCTGGCCAAAAGCATGGCTTAAGGGTAGCAAAAATACATCTTCCTGACCAAACATAGGACTGTTTCCATCTGCCCTTTCTAGCAGGCAGCTTGTCTCTGCTGAATGTTGACAACATTTTATATAAATTTCCCTGTAACAGCTTGTTTCAGAAACTTTCCCCAGTAATATAGATTAAGATAGAATTTGTTTTGACTGCTGTAATGCATATTCATTAGATAAAAGCCCAGACGATTACTATGATAGTTTCACTAACAGGTGGAGCATGTTTTAGGATTTGTTGGGCATGGGATTTGCTGGAATAATCTCAGACAAATTTGGGGGATTATTTTTGTGATGAAAATAATTTTGTATAAAAAGTGAGAATGTAAGAAGATTTGAAGGTGATTTCATTATGTTTTTACATTAGTTTGCCCTTACAGTTTTAAATCTAGAATAAGTTCATACTTTAAACAAATGCAGGTCTCTCAGGGCAAGCAATAAACCACACAAATAAATGCTACCTTAGTAATATATCTTAAAATTGCATAAATGGTAAGCAAAGGTATTTCTAACAGGGCATCACTTTATTGCATTCATTTTCCAAAACTAGAAGAGAACTAGAAATTATTCTTCTATCTTCACTTGTATAATGTCCACTTTCATCACTAAGATTATAGATTAATTTCAGTTGAGTAGGTAATATTACAGCAAATACGTATGCATCAGCATTGTTGAGAATTTGTGAACTAAAGCACAATTCCCTTTCTTGTTTCCACTAGAAAAAAGAGAAAGATTGAGAGCAGAATCAAGATGAACAGTATAGGAGCATTATCCTACCGTATTACATGGGAATCTGTTTTTGTGAGGAGCACCAGGCCCTATATCTTATGGGACCTTCATCCCATAGGACATTTTCATATGGGCGGTCCCTTTGTCTTCAGCACAGATTGGTCTTGGTGATAGTTTTTATAGTGATTGGGTTTATGCTAACTGGCACTAGCAGTAGTGGATCATTGCCAAATTAGAGTTTCATAAAGTAAACAAGGAAGTTAAAATTGCACACTCAGGGAAGAACCTTAGTTCATTCCTACAGCACAGCATCAGAATTTAATGTTAAAGGAGGTTTAAAAATACACTTGCCTAGCATAGAAGTTAGTAGTCCGGACCCCCCATCTGTTGAATGCCTTGTAAGTATCAGTAGCACTTCAGTATCTGACTTAGGCAGAAATCATCATGTAAAAATGCTAATAATTTCTCCACGCTGTTTTGTTACTAATGGAACTTCAAAGCTATGAATGCATATGTTTATATTCAATTTCTATTTATATACTTAAGCACAGACTCCCTAGTACTATGCATATTAATGTGCCAATATGTGCTCCAGCAACACCTATATTAACGTACATAGATATTTCTATAAAAGGCTGGACTCAGTGGAAGTTTTGTCCTAGGCTTCATAAGGAGGTTTTAATTTTTAAAACCCTGTATTTTTTTAAAATAAACTTTGGAACAAATTTCCAAGAATTCATTTAGTTCATAACATTGTCTTTTTGTTGTTGTAGTTGGATCTTAATTCTTAAGCACAGGTTTTTTATGAGCTGCATCATTTTCAGCTGCTTGTGTAGAGATGTTTCTCTGTTGACAGAGCTGTTTCCATACTCCCTTCGCCATCCTCCTTTGTCTTTCTTGTTTTCAGTGTGTTTTAATCATGCTCTCTAATCCCCTATACCATTATAACTGATTAATTAGCAAACCTTCTCTTTCAGGCTCTGAATTTTTCTCTTAGGCTCAGACCATTTATAATCTCAGCTGAAAAGACAAGATTGAACATCTGCCTTGTATTTAATCTCTTTGCATCTTGTACCCATCATGATTATTGTTTGTTCTTTATTATAACTGGGGGGTTTAAGAGTGAAATGTTACATTCTGCTATATCTGGGCATCTGGGCTCTTAGCCTGAAAATAAATCCATGCAGATGGGCCATGGGGAAATACAGAAATCAAGGAGTCCACAACTTGTGGGTTTTTGTAGTATTTTGGACCTCAGATGTCCATTTTTTCAAAAAATCTGCTTAAAGAAACTGTGGGTGGAAAAAGACAATGATAGATGAATTGTTTCTTTTTGCAGAGCTTTCATCAGTTTGTATTTTCAAAATTTTCTTTGCAAAGATGTGGGATAGAAATATACACATATTTGCATACTTGCAATAAGTAAACAAATCCAACATTTTCATTCAGTAGTCAGATGCCAAGATCTGTTGTTTTCAGAAAATCACATTTAAGGGACCTGCATCTGTACCTGCTGCTGGTGACAGTGAAAGGACCATCCTCCTTCAGACGCTCAGGTCTGAGCTTTCCTCGACTCCTTGTCAAGATTTCCATGTGAAGCCTGTTTGCTCATAGCTTCTGCAGGGAGCAATTTTCCCTGCTGCACTTGCTGTGCATGTTTTCTTATATAGTTGAGCTTAAGATTTTGAGGGATTGAAGGAAGATCAAGTACCTGTTTGTCATTACCTATTTCCAGCTGGAAACATTGGGATGGCAAGCTTTCTCTTCCCCCTCACTGACTCACAGCATGAAGAGATAGTGGAAGAGAAATTTTGCCTGCACATTGTACGTTCGTCAGCACAGGTAGAAGAGCAGCGAATAAAATAATTCCTTTGCTCATCCCTTCTACTGTCCTAGTCACAATCTCAAACACCAAGTAGCATCACACAGAGGGGTTTTTTTTTCTCCAAAAGGAGCTGTCTCCAAGTGTCACATAATTTATGCAGAACTGAGTTTGCTTCTCCTTTCTGCTGCAGCTGATACCCACTTGTCATGTCCATCCAAAGGACTGTGTTGTCTTTGGCCTGAACTGGGCCATGAGGTGTATTTAGGCTCTCCCATACATAATTTCTTATATCAATTAGATGGGGCCACCCAGCTGCTGGGGTCTCTTGCAAATACGCTTTTCTGTTATTCATGCAATCTAAGCCTTTCAAAATCTGCAACAGCTCCAAACACTTTGCAATAGTGTTAGTGCAGGTTTTGGAATGATGCTGTAATATAATATAGTTACAAATATTTTCATTATGGAAATAGAGGAGGAAAGAAAACAGCTAATGTCAGTTACTTTTTAAACTGATTTTTTTATTTCTTTCAGAACTCTCTGTGATCTTTGTAGGTATTAGATTAAAAAGTAATTTCAAACATGAATAAGAAATAACATGTGCAGAAGGCCGCATTTTGGCTAGAATTAGCAATGTGAAGCACATTTCTGGGGCTGTGGCTCCAGCCTGCCAGTTTCCCATGGAGCACAGAGCAAGTGTGGCTGAGACCAACAGAGCCCATGAAGTATTTTGAAATAGTCTCTAGCAATCATTTCTTTCCCCACGAAGAACTACTTTTAAATATTCCAGGAAGCCTTTCAGGAGAAATAGCATCTTCCTCTTCTGACTGCATCTGTTTTTAGAGATCTCCTCTCTTGCAGATGTTTATTCACTTACAACTTTGCATTCCCAGATGCGCTGCTCTCTTCTCACACAGGTGGAGTCTGGCTGTTGCCCTCAGCTGGTGTCTTTGGACAGTAATGTATCAGCAAGGAGCAGATGACTCTAATGTGACTTGGTGAGGCTCAATTTTGAAACAAGTGTTTCTTTAGACAATGGAATGGCTCAAGAGTTGGTAGGACTTAGGGGAGATGCAAGACCCCACATACAACAACCTGTCGTCCGGTGGGAGAGCTGATGTGATACTTGCACCTGAGACCCTGGCCTGTGTCACCTTCTGCACATGCTTTCCATGGCCAGAAAACTCTGTTTTATGAAGAAGACTGTGAGCTGTGTGTGCATCTGTCCAGGTGCCAGTCAGGGCACTCAGTTTGGTGTGTGCTAGAGAGCTGTTACAGTGTTGGGGTCAGGATGGTCCAAGCAGCAGCCAGTTCTGCTGGATGTCCTCATGTAGACCTGTGAGAGCTGCAGTTCTAGGAAGTCACACAGCCATGGTTCTTCAATGTCCCCTGGTAGAGTAGTGGGAGTGTAGTGCCCTGTTGGTCCCCCCAGCCCTATCAGCAGGGAAGACCTGTGTCTAACATGCTGATTTTCTGGGCTTTGGGGGCAGGTTCACACACTTGCAAAATGGATTTCCTCTAAATGAAGCTCTGTTCTGAAACTGGCAATGCTGAAAGTTAAAATTAGCTTCTCCTTTATTACTAGGACATATTTTTAGGCCCTAATTCATGTCTCATGTGAACGCAGTCCTCCCACTCCCACGTTGGGAGTACTGAACTGGAGTCTGAGGGCTGTGCATTACATTTTCCAGAAATAGGTGCAGCCCAAGATTTTTAATATTTACATTTTCTGCCTTTTAAAAAATGCACCTATTGGTTTTAGGCGCGTATACGGGTTTAAAATAGTGAAAAACTAAAGTAGAAGCTGCTATCCTTTGTTTTATTATCACTCTGTTCTAATTTTATTTTGGTTGTGTGAAGGGGAACTTGTCTCTAGTTTGCATCTAGATGCTGCAAAATGCAAAAAAAAATACAGAATATAAGCTCAATTCCTATGAAAATATTTTGGGTGTCTCCTGTTCTCTGCTCTCTCCTTTGGAGCTCCAGAATCTCTAAACCACGCTGCTGATGTGAGCCCTGGTCCAGCGGCACACCAACATTGCCTTCCTGTGAGAGCATCTGCAGCTGGTGTTCACAGAGGTCAACTGTGCTAAAAATCCTCTTGTGGGAGCCCTAATGTGCAGCAAGGGCAGGGCCTGGCCTTCAGAGGAGGTTCCAGCTGGTGCCATCAGATGGCAGTGAGGGGATTTTGGAGAAGTTTGACCTGGCCACAGCCAGGATGTTGGAGATGGCCAGGCAAGCTGGCAAGCCATGGGGAGGAACTGCAGCTGCCTGTGATGCTGGAGCCCCTGCCATGCAATGCCAGAGCTCCTGTCCTGCTGTGTGACTCCTTACCAGCATCCCTGAGGACACAGGCATGGATAGCTGGGTCAGAGCCGGTGGCTGTGGACAAGGAGTTCAGTGGAACCCTGCTTGTTTAAAACCCTGCCAGTGCCACTTAGAAAGCTGTCCAGCAGGATGATGAACTCCAGTGAGGAATGGAGTTTATGTACTGTGGAAACATGGCCCCTGTTCCCATTAGTGCTGGTTCAAGGGGAGGGGACAGTCTTCACCTGCCTGCTGGTGCCCTGCTCTGCCCTCCTCAGCATGGTGTGTTTTCTGTCTGCTTTCAGGTGTTGCTGACCTCCCCTGAGTGTTTCTGGGGTTTGCAGCCTGTACCAGGAGCTGCCCTTAGGTGTGCATGCCTCCCATCCGGAGGGGCGTCTGAGCCCAGGTATTGCAGGAATGGGCCCTCAAGGCCACATCAGAGCAGCCACAGGCTCTTGGTGGAGAGTGCTCTGATCTTGGACACTGTCTGTGACCACGTGTTCTTACCTGGGAGATCCATTCCAAGGAGCAGAGGAACAGGATTTCAGCAACCCCTCATGAGGGCTGTCCCAGCAGCTCTGTGCTGGGAAGGCAACCAAGTCAAGAAGACTCTGATTACTGCCACGCCACAAATTATAAAAGGTGCAGAATATCTATGTTTTGCCACCAAACAGGGATGGAATTATACATCAAATAAAACCTAAAGTCATTATTTTCTTTAAAGAAATAGTAAAGTCTCATATTCTGTCAGCATACTCTGCAGAATAATGTAATCAATCCAATAGCCACTGTCTTGAAAAAGGAAAGAAAAAAAAGTGTAAAGAGTTTGGAAAAGGTCTGTTTCATACCATTACATAAATAAGGCAAAAATAAATTCGACATTTAGAAAATGCAAATCAAATCTCTTCCTTTTTTTTAATCTATTATTATGGGAGCTTGCAATAGGTAGGATTAGAAAATGATCACTGAGAAATATTGTTGGCATACTGAATATTTCAAGTCACTGAGGACTCCATTTAAAATAAAACCATCAGCTATATCAATATATGAATGGAGAGGAATCAGATATTTCTGCTACTGCAAAAAATTAATAACATAAGTCATTAGCATTAGGCAACTTGCTTCTCTTTCTAATTTACAGGCACATATCTAGATTAACCGTAAAATATTCCTGGATTTAGGACACACTGTCCTCCATTGAATGCTTAGCCTGGAAAGGTTATTAACATTGAATGGGGACTGTTCTCTCAGGAGAGCTGCAGATAAAATGACCAGGGAAAGAAATAGCACAACTTCTCAAATTAGCATAATTAGTAATTATCTCTTAATAGCCCCACTTGGCTTTGGAGACTTGGCACTTGAAATTCCGCTTAAAGTTCAGTGAGGAAAAACAAATTTCACGCTGAAATGTCTCAATAACACAGCTGAGCTGCTGAGGTAATCGTCTGCTTTAGGTAAAGGAAAGGAGATGAACATATGGATAGGAAAGATCTTTCCTGTAAGCACTGTGTTTGTGTTTGCATATGTAAAGCACTCCAGGCTTAATGGTACAATTGCCACTTTCTCTGGGGGTGAGGGGAGGGCAGGAGGATGAGTGGGACTTTTCTCTCTTCTTTATTGGAGAGAAACAGATGAAGATAATAAACTAAAATGAGCAAATCCCATTCATTTTACACTAGAATAGTGTAATTTCTTTTGCAATTCTAGCTGAAATAAAAAACCCAGAGACAGACAAGCCAAGCAGTGGATAGAAAAGCAGCCTTTATCGTAGTCAGTGGCAGAACTAAAACCTTTCCAAATGGGGACAGTTTTCCAACATTTAACTCAAGGTAAAATTGGATGAATAAGCACAGGCAGCCTGGTAACCCTAATTTTTTTTCTTTCTGTGGCAATGAAACAGATGGCTCTCTTAAGATGCTTTTGGCTGGGAAAGAACAAAAGCAGAAGAGAAGTATTTACCATTTTTTACACACCTAAAGCCCAGTCCTCTTTATCCTCAGGCAGAAAGCAATTTATCTGTCCATCCTGATGGAAACAAGCCTTTGTTATTAAGTAGGCACGTTTTGATTTACATGTTGCACAGCTGGTTGGAAGCTTTCCACTGGGAAACACATATACAATTGATAAGCCTTCCTCAACTAGTTTGAAATAGAAAAAATAAGTTGTTTCACTCTGCCCTCTTTGGCAATTCATGTTGGGTGCCAGCACTTCAGCAGTGGATTTATTGTGGTGATGGTTTGGGGAGCTATGTTTTTAGTGTAGGTTCATGTTTTGTTCTGGGTTGTTTTTTTTTTTTTGTTTGTTTGCTTTGCTTCATTTTTTTTTTTTTTTATGTTGGTTTGTTTATAGGTGGGGACAAGGTTGGTGTATATATATATTTTATAAATATATATATATGCTGTCATAGGTTAGCAAGCATAGTCCCGGAAGGGATGTCCTTGCTGAGGGGTGCTTACAGTTTCCTCTGGGACCTGACAGAACCTATCAGCTGGCCAGTTTAAATATGGACAATTCTTTAAGGCGCTTAAAGTTGTGACCGCCTCTGTGATCCACACTTAAGAATAGACAAACCCCCCACAGCTCTCTCTCATTTCCAGTGCTGGGACAGGTGGCTGCGGGCCCCGTGGGGGCCAGCG
>NW_008237221.1:4141696-4174729 GCF_000691975.1 Corvus brachyrhynchos | reverse complement strand
CACGCAGGCAGAGAGACTCCTCTTCCTAAATGGACTGAACAATATTTGGAAGTGGGCGGCTGTCTCGTTGTGATAATGTGTTTATAGCACGAGCAAGAAGAGACTTCTCTTTCTAAATGGACTGAACAAGGTTATTATGGAAGTGGTAAACAGACTGAACATCTCAAGGGTTGTCTTTTTACATTGTCAGTGGGAGAAGGGAGGAAGGTGGGGGGAGGAGGAGAGTTCTGAAGGTGGTATAATTTTTTTTTCCCTTCTTTTAGGTCTGTTAATAGACTTCTTTATATTCTTTCAAGTTTGGTGCCTGCTTTGCATTTCTCCTAATTCTTATCTCACAGAAGATAAACAGTAATGAGTATTTTAGACCAAACCACTACATATGCACATATGAAAGCGTGCATATTTTGAAGTGCCAGATTGCCATATCCCGAAGGTGCAGGGTGTCAAGGGTTGCAGTGGTTCATGCCACACATGGCTGCTCCTGGGGTAGGGTCAGATGCCCTCTAGAAGAGGCACTTTTTGTTCTGCCTGCAGAGTGAAGGACCCCTTGGCTGCAGGGAGATAACTCTTTTGGTGCTGTGTCAACACATAAAATAGGAAAGATGAAGACAAACTAGTCAGAGGAGGTTGACAGCTGTTATAAAACTGATAGCCTGACACACTCATGGTCAGAGGAGAAAAAGGTTTGGCTTAGAAACTCTAATTAAAGGCTGGCCAGGGTCCATTAGCTCATCTTCACTAGTAGTTTTGCAACCTCACACCCTATGTATCACCCTTTTTATACAGGCTCTAGGTGAGAAATGTGATTAAGCAAGCTGCTATACTATGTTTCCAAGGCCTAGTCTGAAAGCAATTCAGCTGCCTCTATCAACCAACAAAATCCATTTCAAAATTCAGAAAGAGCATGAAAGCAAAGAGGGAGAAGGGAGAAAAGAAATGGAAGCAGATCAAAAGAGATGGAATGACATTTGAAAAGTATGGAAATGAGGAGAATATTGAGACTGAATTAATTGCAAAAATATCCTAAAAGAGGCAGAAATCCAGCAGGTCTGATGTAAATATTTGCAGGCTGACAGAAGGCAGGGAGATGGGCCAGTATCATGATAAAACGAACGCATTTCTCCCTGTTCCCCCCAACCAGTCCTACTCCCAGATGAGCACTTGACAAATAAATTAAGCTCAAGCACCAACAGTGGAGAGAGTGCAGAAGAATATTCTGATGGACACCTGAGATATCTCCTGATAGACTGTACGTGGGCAGCTGCTGAGAAGAAAATGCTACAAAAGAAAAATACCCACTCCCTGACAAGCCTCTTTGTTGAGTGATTGATATGTTTCTGCTTTCCTCCTTCCCTATAATATTGGGAATGTGAGCTGCTGCTTTGAGGCCAGAACTATTAAAAAATAATCATCTGTGACATTAGCTAGCCTTCCCCCCTTCCCCCCCCCCCGCCAAAGCATGTAGCTGTAGGTAGTGAGTGTTGATTTTTCTTGGTACCTCAGACTGGATTTTTTCGGGCAGATTTTTCAGATCAGGTCTTTTGTCATTTTGCTCTTAAATTTCATCTTGAGAAATATAGGAGAACCACTTGGGTAGTTGCACATGTATCTTGTTTGCTTGCAAAGCTCATTAAAGAGATGTTCTTGTTAAATTCAAGAACCCTTAGCTTGATTTTTGGCTGTGCTGCTCGTTTTTGTGACTGTGGCAATCCGCTTGCCACTGTCATCACTGTTATGTCTAACCTCTTAGTGCTGTGAGCCCTTTAGGGACCATTAAGTTATGCCTGAGATGATGTGATCCTGATCTGATTTGGGATCTCCTGGTTGCTGTTGTAAAAGAAATAGCAGTATTACTATGGCATTAAGTGTTATTTTTATGCATTGTGGAAGCTGAGCATGCAACCTGCAGGTGAACTTCCAAAGGCTACTACTGTGACATCAGGTCTTGTCAGACAGCAGTTAATTATTTTGCCTAACTCTGTGATTCTTGGCAAACCTTAGTGAGATGGTTAAAGGGCATTTCTATTCTGCTAAAACCAATGCTAGAGAGGAATGCTCAGGAGTTCAGTCAGGACTGGACCTTTAAAACTGGACAATGAGTAGAAGAGAAACATGCAAAAATTACCTGAGCAGAAAAATGCCTGAGGGTCATTCATTCGCTTAAAAAATGCTATTGGGTTATACTGACTTCATAGGTAGCACTTAATTGGGTTAAGCTGGTGACCTGCTGCCTTGTTCCATTTTTTCTTTCCCTTTCCAATTTTTGCAACCACCTATTTTGGGTATTTCTTGAACTGCTGGTAATTCAGAACAAAGAATGAATAAGAACATATTGTGTATTATATTTGTGTTGCTTTCAAACAGAGTTAAGCATAACCTGTATGTATAGATCATGGCAAGGAAATATCAGTAATTTTCAATGGAGGAGTAAATTGGACAACATATCAGACCTATAAGGCCTATTCTCCTTCATTTAATAAAAGTAGGTCAATATAGGTTTTATGCTGTTCACATTAGTGTCATTCATTTTAGCTTTACTATTAAAAGTGAATGACTGGTTGAGCATTACTGGAAGAGGATATCAGAGAAGAAATTAGAAAAAGAAAAACGGGTAAAGAAACATAACGGAAAGTAAAGCCCTGTGTCATGGGGATGTTCTTATAAAATTTGTTAAATAACACCAACTCACACCCTGGTTTTGAAACTCCAATTTCTAAATAACTAAAGTACAAATGGACTGGAACATGAGAGGAAATATATCCTGTGTACTTGTTTAGCTTCAGATCAGCTATTAAACACTCAGGAGATGCTGACAATGGGCTTCATGCAATCCTGTCATTTCCATTTATCTCTCAAAGTGCTTATTAGATAGTTGAGAATGCCATGATCTGCTCTGGCCTGTGCAGTTCTGCTTTAGCTGTGACTTTCTGGTTTGGTTCCTATTCATTTCGATGGCCAGGTGCCTGCCTGAGGGGATCATTAGTGGCGTGAGAAATGCCGGGTGGTGATTATAAGATAAAGACAGGGAGAATGTTCTTCTATCTGCTGCTACCAGCATAAGGCTATTTATTGAAGCGGATCAAAGGAGTATGTAAACATACATACATGTGTGCACTCACATTAATCCCATTGCATTTCTTTAATTTGCCTCTTACAGTTTGTAATAATATTACGATTTTTCATGTAGTTAAGAAACAATTGCTTTAATATTTCTCATACAGGGCCTTGGAAAGTGGTGAATGAGAAGAGAAGGAATTGGGATTCTTTTTATTTGCTTTTCAGCTTTTATTTAAGGCATAGGCTATGCTTTCATATCTTTCCTGAAAGAGTAAAAAGCTTTCAAAACCCTTCAGAAAGGGTGAAAAAGTTGTTCAGCTTTACACAAAAAAAGCTCACAGATTTCCTTCATATCCTGCACCTTAAGTCAAGTTTTCCTGCCATTTCTTAATAATACTTGAAAGAGACCATTTTAATATGTGTACCAGGGTCTTGTGAAGGGTCCCAGTCTCAGATCACGAGTTCTGTTTGGGTTATAGTCTGGAATTGCTGCAAGATGTGGGATGCCTTTTGGTGTCTTCCTCATCCCTTCATTGCACTCCTTTCATAAACCACCCTAGGCTTCAAAATACAAAGAAAAAAAAATAGCACATCAGCAGTAACAAAATTGACTAACAAAACAGTTTAGCATAAGGAGATTTAAGGCATTTTAAATACTTGACCTCTAAAGACTGTTTCAGGACATGCCTTAGATTCAGTCTGAACCCATACAGGCATGACATACCTTAGGCTTTGCTTTTTTTTTTACTAAACTAAGATTAAAAAAAGGTTCACATTCTTTTACATTTAACAAAGTCAGACAAATTCCCCATTGCATGCTGAGCTAAGGATATCTTTTCTCTGTCCCCAAGCACAATACTGTAGTAGCAACTGGAAGCCTTAAAATTAACAGAAAGTGGGAGAAATTAGTTATTTCAGGAGGTCATACTCTAGTAAGTGGAAAACTACAAGGCCCTCTGTGCATCTCACACAGTGCTAAATTCAGTTCAGGTGCTCTAGGCTGTGAGTGGTCAGGAAACCAGTGAGAACACTTCTCTTAGTCTGTCATTTGCTATGAAACACAGAAAGCCACAGGCAGATGTAGAAAAGAATGAGTGGCATAATTTCCTACAGGGCAGCTTTGTTGTGGAATAAGACCAATCCCTAGGTAGAAGTCATCAGTGGCTAACCTAAGACATGGTTCAAGGTAGTACATGTACTTGATACGAGGTGCCATGGAAAGCAGAAATGTTTCACATGTTGGGAGATGGCAAAATTTTGGATGAACTAGTAGTTGATCCTTTTGTAAAACAGGGGGAAAGGCAGTCTCTGGAGGAGTACAAGTGGTATTAGACCCTATTAGTGGTACTGTAGAAGGCATTTGAATGTATTTGAAAATCAGTGAAATCAATCATTTTAATTTTACCCCTCAGTACAACATTCTGTTTTAAAAATTCTTTGAATTCAGTTTTGAAGAGAAATCCCAAGTTTTTGCTCCCACTTTTGAATGAATTGTTTTATTTTACGCTCACATAGATTGTATTTTCAGTTTGGGGGGTTTTTGTTCATCAAAAGCAGCAGAGAATTCCATCAAGTTCTCTTAATCCAGTCTCTCAGTTTAGTAAGTGAGCCGTTCCTAAAATAACAGTATTTATACATGATTTCAAGGAGATGCCCAACCACAACCTGGTCTGCATCACAAGAAGCATGGCCAGCAGGTCAAGGAAGGTGATTCTGCCCCTCTACTCCGCTTTCATGAGATCCCACCAGTAGGACTGTGTTCAGCTCTGGAGTCCCAGCAAAAGAAAGATGTGGACCTGCTCAAGCAAATCCAGAGGAAGGCCCCAAAAATTATCAGGGAGCTGGAGCATGTCCTGTGACAGGCTGAGAGAGTTGGTGTTGTTCAGCCTGGAGAAGAGAAGGCTCCAAAGAGAACTTATAGCACCTTCCAGTACTTAGAGAGAGCCTGCAGAAAAGACAGGTAGGGATTTTTTATCAGGGAGCATAATGATAGGATGAGGGATAACAGTTTTAAACTGAGAGTGGATTCAGTTTAAATATTAGGAACAAGTTCTTCATTGTGAGAGTGGTGAGGCAGTGGAACAGGTTGCCCAGAGAAGCTGTGGCTGCCCCATCCCTGAAGTGTTCAAGGCCAGGTTGGGTGTGTCTTTGAGCAACCTGGACTAGTGGAAGGTGTCCCCACTCATGGCAGGGGGGTTCAAATGAGATGATCATTCAAGTCCCTTCCAACCCAATACATCTTATGATTCTCTGATTCATTCTTTGATTCTGCCATTCCGTGTATATCTCACATATTACGGTTTTGAAGGATACACAGATTTGTACACCAGCCTTGCTCCAGGTTGGCAGCTCACAGATGAATTCTCTGTAGCCTGAAGGCCACATGTAGCTTCAGTTTCTGCAGCCATTGTCTGAACCATCTAAGGCATGATGCACTTGTGCCTACGTGGCATAACCCCCAAGTTGCACATACCTAAGGTTAGTCAACAGTATTTTAAATGTGTATTTATCCTGATCCCTTTAAAACATTTGATAATGAAATCTGTTTCTTCAGCAGTCAGTCCTTTGCTTCCCCCTGCCTTTCCCCCAGACATCTGTGGTCATGCGAAGGATCTGGTGTCATGACAGAGATGAATTGTCCTTGCATGCTTAATTTTTAAACATAGCATTTCTCTTTAACTCCCATTGACCCCAGATGGATTTGTGTGAGACCTTACATGGTTTGAACTTCTAGATTTGTTGTATCCTCTTTAAAGAACAGGAGACAATAAAGCCTCATTTTTGGAAATAATGGTCAGAAAAAAGCTTGGGAGAGAGGATCAAAACCCAAAAGATCTCAGCCCAGATAATTATATTGAGGTTTTATAACCAACAGGTTGATGCAGTCACAGTGAAATGAATCAGAACAAATAGTAGTTCAGCTTGCTGTGGCATGAGCTGCCAGTTTTCCTTCTGTCTCCCAGAGAAGAAAGAGCTGCGATCTGCTTTAAATTCTGACATCTGGTAAAGCGTAGTGATGTATGATTTGGCACACAAGCTCGTACATTGCACAACAAAGTATGCCATTTATGAGGCTCTCTAAATATAGGGAAGCAGTTTATTTAAGTAATGCAGTAAATAACAGAGTAGATATTTTAGTTCAAGGGAATGTATAAGCCTTGAGGCTGAATTCAAGCAAAGACATTTTTATGTGGATACAGATCTTGGAATATTGAGACCATTTGCCTACCTGTCTGTAGTTTCTGTATTACTCAGTGATCATTACTGCCTGGCACCTTGAAAGAATTGTTCATAATTGGCTAGACATGATACAAGAAACAAACAAAACTCATTTAATTTGGCCGCAAAATTCTGAGCTTTCAATACGAAGATTTTCTTATGCTAATTTCACTGTGGGTCTGTGTTGTTCAAATTGTTGGAAATTAGGAATTTCGGGATCACCAAGCACTTTTAACTATGAAATCTCAATTAAAATCTTTTATTTGCCCGTTCCTTGTCCATTGATTTCAGGATTGGGATTTAAGATTCTGCAGTCCAGAGTAATACTTGCTGTGTTAGCTCAGAGCTAGGAGCCAGACAGCTTCCAGTCTCCAACAGCAATTGGCAGCATGTCACTTTTAGGAAGGGGTTAAGCAGTGTACAGGGTATGCAGGAAATCTTCCCTTCCTGCATGTTTAAAGTAAAATGGGAATGCCAGAACCAGAAGTTACAGCTGAACAGCTGTGTTCAATAACCACTGGTAGGCAGGAATCAAGCAATCCTTTAGAACGTGTAATTTAATACATACATAGTCTTGCTTAAGCCAATGTGTTTACTGAAAGGTAGGTACTTGCAATTATAATTTTCCTGTAAGTTATGTTTGATAATTGTATAATGATGATTAACATCTATAATAAACTATTCAATTCTTTATTTACCAACAAAGTATTGGCTCAGGACACCTCAAATTCTGCATGTGCAGCGCAAACAAAAAAAAGTAATAGAGTTCACATTCTGAACTGCTCTCCTTTCACCTGCAAGCTGAAGCCTGCACGTGGGGGCTGTTCAGGTTTGGTCTGAGATATCAACTCTCCAGGACCTTCCGTTGTGACCCTGATGGGGCCATCCTTATTCCCCCATGTGGGGCCCCAGATGCCAGCACAGAAACCCAGGTGGAGGGTGAGGGGGTCTCCCTGTGCACCAGCATCCATTGGGAACTGCAGGATGCCACCCACTGAAGCAGCTCTGTCCTTCTGGCACAGTGACAGCCCCAATCGTGGATGGTTTCATGGGCAGTGAGGACAGTGACTTCTCTTCCATTGTTCTTGGGGCCATGAAGATTTAGGTGAGGAATCGATGGGATCACAGAGGAAAAGTAACCCCAGTGGGGTCAGTGGATTGTGTTGATTTATGTCAGTGCTGTGGTTACCCATAATGCCATAATCTTTAAAAAGAAGGTCTGACTCTCTAGTTTCACCATTAAGAGATTTCAACTTTTTTTTAACTTGGCTATTTTACCACGTTTGCTATTATTTACTATTATGCTACCATGTAGTAGGTTTGCATATATTCATAGGCAAAATCCTATTTACTTTGGAAGTTACTGCTCTCATGATTCCTGTTATTTAATACCACAACACAGTGAGTGAGGAAAAATAATACATCTATTTCTCTTTTTTATGTTGGCTCCAGAGTTTTACAATCCATCCAGCTGGCAAGGCCCAAAGAAGTCATTTTCCCATAGAGCAAGAGCAGCTCAGAGTCTGCAGCTCACAGTGTCAGGGGACCTGGTCTCCTGTACATGGCCCTGTATCCAATTATCCTTGTAACCTGGCTGCCCAGCGTTTCCATTGCTGATTACAAGTTCTCCTTACCTTGAAATTATTTTTTAAAATCTGTTGGACTGGAATAGACATTTTGTTATTGCCAAAAGTTTTAGATCAGATGCAGAGACTTGACTGTGACCAACTGCATACATGCATCCATAGGTGCCATAATGAGCTTTATTCTTTCCTGATTACTTGCATAGACCTGTTAAAATAAAAGGTACACTGTGAATCTAAAATATGTACATTTCTAACAAGCTGTGTTGGACTGGGGTTTATCGACACACCCATTGTTAACTCAGAGAGCCCATGTGCATCTAAGAAAACATTTTTTAACCTTTTCTGTTTAAAAGTATAGTGTTTTCTATGCTGAAGTATTTGAAATGTGGGAACTGGATTTATTGGGTATTACTGATAAATCATGGATTGCAATTACTTTTAGTCCATTTATGTTTTGAAATTTGGGGGGAAATGTGTTTTCTTTTCAAAGAAGAACACATTATGACACTTATGATGAACTGAAAAACTGGAAAACCGTGTTTCTGTCAAGAAACAGTGATCTTGTTACTGAAACAAAACATGGTATGGAAAATAAAATGATTTTTTGCCATTCATAAGACTAGTGCAAAATGTAAAAGTTTTAAACTGAACACTTACAGGTATTTCCATATTTGTAAATATAGTTGTTTTTGTCAAATCTATATTTTCAGCTGAGAAAATAAGCTCTTCACTCTACTCCTTCCAAGCTAAGGCTGTGTCTGCATCCTTGTTTCCCGTGACACCTACATCTTATCCAGATGTATCCAAAACGAGTTGTTGGGGGTTTTTTTGAGCATTCCTAGCAGCATGGTCCTGGTAACACAATTAACATCCACCACACTGAATGCGGGATGCAGCACACGGATGGGGTGAACGCAAACACTCCCAGTGGCCACAGGTGATGAAAACACAGATTGTTTCCTGAGCACCTGCCTGGCCTTTGTGCTGCAGGTAGTGCTGCATGAAGCCCTGGAAAAGTGACATCAAATGAAACTAAAGCAAATGATGGCATCTTTCAAGGCTTGCTGAGTTTACTTAGCCATTCCTGCACTGCTAGGGGCAGTGTAGCTGCCCTGGGTGATGGAGGAATGTGAGAGAGGTTTGACACAGTGTTGTATTCCCACCTTATCCTGCTCTTTCCAAAGAAGCTGTAGGAAAAGCACAGGGTTGGAGAAAGGAAATATGGCCTTTGAGCTTTCCATTACCAAAATGGCCACATAGTTCTCTGCCAAAACCACTATTAATAGCTGTGAGAAGTTGTAGCCTGTTGCAGTAAACCAGTGGAGACACTTTGTGCATTAGCTGCAGACTCCTGTCATAGCCCAAACAACATTAACTTGCTTTCAGTTTCATACAAATGAGCTGCTCATCAGCTCTGTTATTACACAAACGTGTAGCAGCTGCACTGCAGAAACAGATTGCTGAGAAAGTGCTTCAATTCAACTCTTATGCAACCTTCCCAGCCTTTTACTGAATTGATTAGCTACAATTTTACTATTAATTTAATTTCACTGTTGTCAAAGTCCTCATATATTTTTGCATATGTTTGCATATTTTGGTCCTGTCTGTATCTAATACACCCTTAAATCAATTATTTAAAGAACTCTGTTAAGCATCAATAATTTAAAATGTCATCACAGGCAGCAAGTATCCAGTAAAAAATACTTCAGTAGGGATAAAACCTGCAAAGTTTAATGACATTACAGCATGCCATTGTTTTTTCACTGATACAAAATTTTATTTTCTGCCTCTTCTTGCCATATTCAATAAAAGCTTAAGCTAGCTTGTGAGAACCTCAGAGAGCAGTAAATAAAGAAATAAAAATTAAGGTTTGAAGACCTTAGAGCTGGCATCTGTGACTGCAACAATTGTCAGTTACTGTGAAGTTTATCTCTTAGATCTGACGCATTCTGGATGCATGCACTCAGCAGATGAAAAAACTTGTCTTTTTCATTTGGGAATGAAATGTGAGTCAGTTCTCTGCACATTTAATTCGAATTAATTCAGGCTTACAAAACCTGTCATGCTGGTCATCACTAACTAGTTTACGTCTGAGAGAACTCTTTTTCTCTTTTCCTACTTACTTTTTCTGTTCCTATTGCCCATCAACCACACAAACAGTTTTACATAAGACTACACCTTCCAAAATGACTCTCTTCTAGGTTCACCAGCTTGTGTGTTACACCTCCATCATCCATCAAATCTGTTGGTACCTGGCTGCTGCCTAAAGGGCAGAATGCTTTTCTGTCTATTTTATCCTGCCAACAAAAGTGAGTCTCAGATCAACTTGACCTCCAACATCTATGGGGAGCATTAAGATACTCATCTTGAGATGCTGAGAAAGAGTCACTGCCAAGAGGCAGAACTGTCTGCGCAGAATGGAGGGTTTGGGTTGCCTGTGGTGGGGGCACTGGGAATGGGGGATCTGAGAAGTCAGAAACTGGTTTGTTGCCAAAATAAATATACCATAGTGCTACTTGTATAGTTCAACACGGCCTTGTCTGCCTAAAAGAAACGCTGAGTCTGTTCTGGAAGTCACCCCAAGCCAACAATGGTGCAATTGCCCATGTCATAGAATCATAAAATCAGGTTGGAAAACACTCTTAAAGATCACTGAGTTCGTCTGCTAACCTACCATTGCCAACCTAACATGCACAACCTAAGTGATTGTGCCCTTTTGGTATCTCCGTTTGTATTAGTTGTATAGTATAAGGCTAAGGGAAAGAACTTACAGATAAATATTCAGTTTCTTCTGCATCAGAGTAAATTTCTCTGTTTCACTTTGCCCTTTGTGTTACAGCAGGAGACCTGTACTTAATTGTAATAGTCCCTCTGATCTTACCTCATCCAGAGGCCCTTTATTAAGTAATATGAAGGATGTTTTTATATAAAATCTGTCCTCTTGGAAATACTTAATGGCCAGATAAATTCAGAAGTGAGAGATTTTTCTGCTCTAGTTTTCTGACAGGGTATGCAGCAAAATTATCCTGTGTTTGGGAGTAATCTTGTTCTTATACATTTCTTAGCTCCTCTGGGGAAGAAATTTTCCAGGCATGAGTTTCCTAGTTCTCTAACAAAGTCTGTGAGCAGGACAGCCATGGTCTGACTGCACAAGACCTCAGACACAAGCCTATCTTTTCTGTTTTGTGTTATTTAATGCCTATCATGACAGATTTCTTCCATTATAATGCAATAAAATTTCTAATAATAAAGTATGAAGATTATTTCCTAAGTAAATCAGCAAGCAGTCAGTTCTAATACTATACTGCTATTTGTTTAACTTGTTCTGTGTAGATAAAACCACAGGTGCTCTTTTTTTCATATGAAAGGTGACTTATCTATAAAACAAATAAGATGGGCACCAGCTGCCCAAATTGCTCTCTAATGCTGTTCAA
Organism: Corvus brachyrhynchos; assembly: GCF_000691975.1. Lineage (NCBI taxonomy): Eukaryota > Metazoa > Chordata > Aves > Passeriformes > Corvidae > Corvus > Corvus brachyrhynchos. The sequence goes on along the minus strand of NW_008237221.1, from coordinate 4,163,433 downwards.
ACAGTAAGCTTTGTGTTTCCAGGAGAAAATCCTTTCTTTTTAAGTCTATAAATGGCAGCATAAGTTCACTTTGGTGTACAATAAATGTTCTGCTTAGGAAAAAAAAATTGTTAAAATTACTGAATGGGATAAACAGAGTCTTTTTCATCAAGCACCACTAACATGGGTCCTGCCATTAGGAAAGTGCTCGTTTGGGGTTTCAAGTGATGAATGTAGATCAAACAGGAGACTCTAAAGGGCCCAGGAGTGTACCTGAGCATTACTCACATTTTGTATGAGACATAAGCCCCTAATGTCCTCTGTTCTAATCCTGTGACCCATATAAGAGTTCTGGGAAGCCCTTCTAACTGCATGGAGAACATAGTGGCCCAGGGAAATGGAGAAGTTTTGCAACAGGGCTTTTAAAATGTTGGAACTCTCTCAACACATACAGGGATATCTTGGGAAGTTCACTCTCAGTTAGTGTATTGTTCTACTTTAGCCTACTGGCCATGCAGACAGATACCAAATTTAAGTTTTCCTCATTCCGAAAACTTTCTTTTCTTATCTAGAGTACTGAATCTTGCTCTTTCTTGCCCCCTTTCTTGTTCTTTCTTGCCCCCTCCCCAAGCTAAGCAATAGGAGCAGATGAAATGCTGACAGAATGTTCATTGCAGAGGGCAATTTCCACTGATGGATGATATGTCTATAACAGGTGAATCATCATTCTCACTTCTGTCTTTGAAATGCATTAGTAACTATTAGTCAGTGTTATCACTGAACTTGTCTTTGCAGCAGCTGCAGTGCTCTGACTGCTCCACTTTGTCACTGTCTTTGCCCCTTTGCTTGCCCAGCATTTGACATTATGGACATTGACCTGCCTTGGCCTCCCTCTTATTGGTATAAATTATGCTGTTCTAATCCTCTGGCTTCTTTTCTCACTTCTACCACTTTTGTTCTTGTTTAATTTAACATATTTCAATTTATCCAAGCACTTTTGTGTAGCCTGAGTCCACTCTACAGATTGAGTGCATCCAGATTGTGAGGGAGTTGTAACCCAAATTCTGAATCTTCTGGCTCTTCATATTAGATGCTGAGTATCTATAGCCCTTGGTGTGGTTGTCTCTTTCTTCCTAGAAGACTCTTTGCTTTGTTACAGCATGAAATGGTAAGTGATAAGGAGGGAAAAGAAAAGGAGCTTAACAGAAGTGGTAAAAAAGTGATCATCCAAATATCTGAAATGAAAGCATTCAAAATCATCAGCTGTCTTCACTGGTTTCACTAGGCTTATATAAAATGCATGCAATATATAATATGCTAGGTTCTCGTAAAGTGGGAATGACTCCGATCAGGTATTTAGTAATGTCAGGTTCATTAAAGTTTAGTACTTAGACCTTCAAGTGTACATGAAAACTCTTCTCCCACCTCAGCCAACAATAAAGATATAATAAGCATACAAAATTTTAAAGATAACATGAAATTGCATTTCAAAGAAATGTTGATGGTTATGATGGTAAAAAAATGGTGCCTAGAAAGCTCAGGACATAAAATTGAACAGGAATCGGGATCCTCTTCTCCCCTCCTCATCCTTGAGGCTTTTGTGGTCCAGGAACTGTGGAAGAGAAGCAATAGAAGTTGTACCAAAAGGATGCAACATACTTGAAGCTCCTTCTCTCTTTGGGTTTGTCTGCTGCCTGCACTCCTAAGTAAATAGCCATGCCACAAAGAATTAATCTTGAAGAGGTCACAAGTTCCCAAGCATTTGCCAACCAGCCTTTCAGTGTGGAGCACAGATTAAGCAACCACAATAGAGAGGGAGCCTGGTGAAATTGATCATTCAGCTTGGGAGAAATCATAATTAGCTTTCCTGTAATGCAGCTCCACAGGAATGCAGCTTCTGAGCCTCCCTGAGACTCTGACAGATCTCTTGGAATCTGGTTTACTTAACCCTTTTGAGATTCAACTCCTGTCTGCTGCATTATGAGCATGAGATCTGCGAGTCCAGGGTGCTGACAGGCAGGGTTTGAAGGGTCACATTCTTGTGTAGTTACCACCATGCAAAGGCTCGGTCCAGTTTCCTTTTCCCAGGGGTAGCCCCATACTGTGCCATGAACAGCGAGGCAGGAAACCAGCAAGGGAACCAGCAAAGAGGCCACTTTTAGCTCCTTATCTTCCCAAATCTTTGCCAGGGCACGGTTCTTGAGCATGTATTTGTAACTGTGCTGGCTGCAGTAAGAAAATATACTGACTCTCATTCCTGCACCAGTTACTCTCTTTGGTCCTGCTGGAATAAAAAATTATTTCCTGCAAAGTCGCTTACACTTGCTGCTAACTTTATTGTAATAGACACTGACCTTTTAAACCACTAAGCCTATAGCAGACTAAATTATAGGGTTTACCTCCCTAGATGCTCCTTAGCTGTCATAATGAAGGAAGTTTACAGTGGAAAAGTGAATGAAGCAAGCATGTTTTTAACCATATGGTAATTATCTGCTATCTGTGCAAAAGACATAAAGTGTTGTTTACTTGATGTGAAAAGAGCATCTGAGAAAGGATTCCCTGGAGGGGGAGTGAGGGAGATTTGGCACAGTGGCTGCTCTTCAGATGGCTTGTAATAGACTCTATAAATTTGGAATATGCTATTGCTAATCATTGGGGATTGGAGTTGCTTGGCACGTAGTGTTCTAGTTTTAAGGGGCAGGTGAGTGTCTTGCTGAGCAGGTAGTTTTTTTTTAAAACTGTAATTGAATTATGCAAATGTATAATTGTTTTTTGAGCTTTAAAAGTAAGAATAAAGAAAAAATGTGTAAAATTACATCCTTAGCTCTTTGCTATCAGTGGCACATTAAATACAAAGGAAAAGCTACTCCAGCAGTAGAGTTATTCTAAGACCAATAAGATATAGGCTGTGTTCACTCTCCTAAAAAAGTTTAATTTAGTTTGAGTTCTCTTTTTCTGCTTCCAGTACCAAAGTAATACATTATTGGCTTATTAAAAGAAAAGAAGCAGTGGGGGCAGGGGGAGAAAGGAGAATGTGTCCTAGCTGCAACCACACATGATTGCAAATCATTTAATTTTCAGTACATTAAGTTACCCAGAGTGACTGCCAAGTCTCATTTGAACAAATGTACTTAAGCTGCTTTATTACTTTAATACTAAGAAAATTAGTTGTGAAAATCCAGCCAAATCATTTGCACTATAGTGGCTGAGTCTGATGCACACTTAGAATCTCTTAAATCTGCCCTGAAGTGCACAGACTCAGCCTCAGACATGTGAAAAACTTTTTTTTTTTTATAATTTTGTTAAGTGTCAGATAAGAAATTCTTATTTTATTATCTTATTTTCTGATTAACTGTGTTCAGCTTAATCATAAAACAAAACTTTTTTTCTGTGCTTTGTGGTGAAAATATTCACTATATGGTAAATGGTTATTTCTTACGAAATTTTCTTTGTATTCATAAGATTTCAGAAGATTTCCGGGCCAAGAATGCCAGGTTTAAGCAGTGAGACCTTCAGGCAGAGATTTCAGAAAGGTAAAATGAGAAGCTGAGTTGTATAGATGGAATGAGCTCACAAATAAGGATGTAGGAAATACAAAGAAACAGACTAAACCATGAAAGAATATGAAGAAAATGATATGAAGAAAATAGAGATAAGATTTTCAGAGTATGATCCTTGCAGGAGAAATTAATGAGCTGGATGAGAATGGTTTAAGAGCAGAAAGCTGGGAAATCTGTGGGAAGGCAGGATCGTGTGACCTACAGGTCCAAAGGCAGCAACAAGGGAAAACACAGCCAAAATAAAAACCTTTTCCTCACCACTCTATGCTGTCCCTCAGCAACTCCTGAAGATGTAGGATGCTTGGCTTAAAGTCCTTACTTGTATGAGAAGTCCTCTGATACCTGTCAGACTTCCAGTTGTGTTAGTCACTTGAGTAGGTATTTCAAGGAGCAAGTCCTTAAGGTATAAATATTTCATGGCAATTTTTCAAACCAGGCTCTAAAGCCCAGTGCACATTTATGGTACCATTTAAATGAAAAACACTAATATATGATACAGTCTGAATATTATACTTAATGAGCTATATTTTCTTTTAAAATAAGGTTACAGACTATAACCAGAACATTATGCTGCCATAAATTTCATGAGACTTTTTTCTAAACACCTCAGTCTATAAAAGTCAATGACTCACAGAGTAGACATAATCTAAGGGAAACTTTGACCTTTTGCATAATAAGAAGCCTTCCAGCCTGTCGTGTCAATGCTCTGATTCCTCTGAGCATACTCTGAAAGCATCAGTAAAATAACGGTTATGGCAATTTCCATCTGGAACTTGCATTTTATAATTCTGTAATTATATTTAAGCAGTAATCTCCTTTGCACGACTCCCTTTTTGCGTTGTTACTCAGTGGCCCACATGATTATTCACCCCTTAACCCACAGCAGTTCACCTTGTGGGATTTGAGGAAGCAGGTTGTGAACTGTATGATGGAGATGCTGTTGTTTCTCTTGGCGATCAGAACAAACTGGATGCCTTTACCTAAATGTGAAAAGTGTGAATATTTCACTGATACACCTGGCTGTAGGTTGTTTAAAGCTCACAATATTCAAAACCACCTGTTTCTCCCTGCACATCAAACCCCTTCAGTTTTACACAGCTTCCATTCACAGCATTTTCAGTCAGCTACACAGAGACTGAGCTTAGATAACATTTCTTTTTACTTGGAAGGAGAGATAAAATGTGTTTGTGCCTGTGAATTATCCCTCATCACTTTCCTCATGTCCAGGTTTTCCTTGAATCTTTCAAGAATATGATGCCTGTCCCCACTTCTTAAGTTGTTGATTATTATTCTTCTACATTTCCCATCGTGTAGAGTTTGTTCTGCTCTTGGGTGAAAACAATGTATGTGGATTTAAGGACTTCAGAGAAACAGCTTTGGGGATTTGATGTCTGTGGATATGCTTATGTGATGAAAAAGCAACCCTTGATTTCACTGGGAGTAATGGTGGCAGAGGATCTGTGCTGATTTGCCAAATAATTTTGCCCTTTTCCTAATCTCAACAGTCATAAACCAACACTCCTCTGATATCAGGGTAAATACAGTAAACACAGGTAAAATTGACTTTTATTTAGTACATGGTATTCCACAGGAGATGAAAATGAATTTTTGTGACTATTTTTGTTGAAGTCCTTGGGTTTCTTGAAAATGCTTTATGAGACCAGACTGAATGTTCCTCTAAAAAGTCAGGCAAGCAGCTTTCTATGTCCTTCATGATGGAGAGCATCCTGCTTTAATAAACAGTTACCTCTTTCTTATCAGGGATCTGCAAAGGGATCTGATCGAAAGGTAATTAAATAAGTTATGCAAAAATATGGGTTGAGCACTCTAAAATACTTACCAATCTATGATAATTCTATGAGTTAGGTGGGGGGAAAAGGTAAAAGATGAGCAAAGAAGGAGAAAGAAAGGAATTTGAAAATAGCTGAATGGATTATTTTGAATGATTACACTTCTGAAAAAAAGAAATCAACATATTGTTTTTGCTACATTTCTTGTTTTTCAGAAGAACCTAGATTTGTACTAAGCTTTTCTTCCTATACTGGGTTACATATTTTACTGTATTCATGGTTGTGTCCTTTCTTCAGCAAAAATTTTCTTTTAAAAAGCAGTAATGTTCTTTGCTGTAGAGAGGACACACAAAAAAACCATTGTGGATATTTTTTTCTTCTGACATATACTAAACCAGTCATGGAACTGAGCACAGTTCTACAGAGAATCTTGTGGGCTCCAGCACATCATCTCTTTTGTATTTGGGTGGAAGAGAAGACATGAACTAGAAAACTCCATGAGGAGGAAATGGAGACCTCAGGTAGCCTTGCTAATTATTATGTACTCAAATATGTGCATTTAGTTCACTGTAGACAAGCTGTGAGCTCCAACCAGCAAACATCTGGCGAGGTACATCAGCCTTCACGGTCTTGGCAGCACTTGAAGTGACTTGAGATTGTGTTCACTACTGTCCTGTCTTGTGACTTCGGGTGGTTTGAGGTTGATAGAATATAGTGGAAAACTAAGAGCAAGGTTTATTACCTGTCCTAATTCTAAGATGCTGACACTGAAATGCTGGGAAGGCCCTGTCAGGTGTACTGTGGAATGGCATGAGAGTCGTCAGGCTGTGTAACACTGGTGGTGTGACCTGCAGCAGGACATACGGACTGCTCCCCTTTTGCCTGTCTAGGCAAGCGGTGCCTCAGCTGTACTTCATTAAAACTTGCTTTATCTATATTCTGTTTGTCACTCTCCTGTGTTCTTTATTCATATTTTCTGATTTATTTGGTATTTTATGTTTACTGACCCTCACTGTTTCACTGGGACCCTTTTTCTTAGCTTTCGATTTCAGTCTATTACTTGATTCTTACCCGCAGTCCAAAATTCAAGGTAGTATTTTACTCCTTGGATGCATGCAATCAAACACAAATGTCTGATTTCATGCATATTTCTAGTCCCTTTAAATTCACTGCTAGTTCCACTTTCATTTCAGTAAAACTGATGTGCAAAGTACCTGCTTAAAGTTAAGCATGCAATTGATTGCAAAATGAGGAAATTTATCAAGTATAACTATTCAGTTATGTAAGAATTACTGTAATATCTGCTCTTTTTATTTTATAATGTTCTCAAAGAAATCACTTTTCTCTTATCATCAACAGACTAACAACAGAAAGATTTTATCTTTCCCCATTTGCTCCTCACTTCTGCTTTTTCCACTTTATTCTTGAACATTATTTTGACCTCTAAATGGTGATGTACACAGGTTAGTAACATTTATCTTTTAAAGTCTAACCTTCAGGTTTTGTACAGAACATCAAATAGGAAGGTGAAGAATTAATACAAAATGTTTAATTCTGCTTTCCATGCAGAGGATTCAGGAAGTGGCCAAAAAATAATTGTGGGGGGTTTTATTTTATGCTTCAAGTGAATAAGCCTGACTTTGTGATGTTTGTACTCTTCTTTTCCTGTATAAAGACCAAGTGACTGAAAATACTGGATGGATTGATGGGGATTTATTTTGCAGTAGTACGAGTCTAGTGTGTTTTTTGAATGTGAATGTGATCTCATTGGCAGGGTTTGCACACAGATGTGTGGCATTAACACAGTGGATAATTGGATATTCCAAATGAATTATCTAAATGTGGTGACTAACAGGATAATGTCCCTAGCTGATGTATTCAGCACTCCTTTAACATTAAGATGAAAAAAAAAAAAAGTTATAAGAATAAATGTGCTTCTTTACATTTGATTTTTTAATCAATAACAGACTAAATTATCATGATGCAATTAACTATATTTACGTATGCACATATATTCTTATATGTGGAATATATCCTCACAGCAATATGTGTAGAGAGAGACATATGTTTATATTATCTCTATGCTGGTTTAGTAGATACATGATATATATATTAAAATAAAAGATTCTACCAGAGGGCCTTGGCACATAAGCAAAAGGTTAATTGTATGTCACAATGACAGAGAAACTCCTGTTACATCTTGAAGAGTTATGAGGACAGTGTTTAGATAAATAAATAAAAAAGCCAAAAAAGAGAAAAATGGAGAGATGCAGTTATCAGGGACATTATATATTATCAGAGATACTGATCAGTCAGGAAGGATGCACTGATTTTACCAGTGAAAAATGTGAATTTGGTCTTTTTCTTCCATTTTTAAAATATTTAATAACCTTATTTTTGTTCAATCATATTATGTAGTGGTCTGCCTTCATAAATACTGTCCCTTGTTTCATACAAAACTACATTTTGAATTTTTACAGTAAAATACTGATGTCTACTGTACTGGGTATTTTTCCAAGCTTTATTGGTAGAGTATTACTCATTTCATTTCCTAAATGAGCCACAGTTTCCAAAATCATGACTACCATCTGCAAAAGTGGTTAAAACATAGCATAGCGTTATTCATGTAGTGTGACCTGCATCCTGTTTCTTATTTGTCTAATGTGTCTGCAATGACTATTTCTTGTTACTATTCTGAGGGATGATTTAGGTGTCAGATATCCTATAATACTTGTAATATTTTATTTGAAATTTAGCTCTGGAACCAATTTGCTGTTTATCACTGTAAGTAAAAAAATTGCTTGGTCTTCATTGTCCAAATGTAAAACTACTTTTCTTGTCACTATTATTGTTAACTGAATTAATATGTTTCCTAAAGTATATGACTGTGCTGCTGCTACCTTACAATATAGAAATTCTGGGTAAAACTTAAGACACATTTCCTTATAATATTTTTTTTTAAAATTAGCTACACAACACATTCAGTGATTCCATTTCAGGCATCAGATTTTAGGTTTTTTAAGCCAGGAAATAAATTAGATATTACCTTTGTCTTCCATTGTTTGTGCTTTTAATGTAATTTGGGGGGGCTATTTAGTGTGGAATTTTAGATCATAACTGTGTCATCTGTGATATAAAATTGAATTCTCCTTCACTTTTTAATGGATTAAAATAGTATTTTACAAAAATGCTTTTCAAATTTGATTGCTAGGCTATGCTTCAAATGTAAAGTAAAAAAAAATAGATAACTTGCATTTCTATCATCTTGAAAATTATGCACAATACTGGACATAAAGGTCACAACATTTTTAACTATTTGAATTCATAAGATGTACAAAGCAGACTAAATCCATCAAAGGACTCACTTCTGGCTGACTTATGTACACCAGAGGGATGTACATGCTGTTACATGAATTTTAACGGCTTTGCCTTAAAAGGTGTGTGTTTAGGTGTGCCAAAGACCTAACATTTGTATGCAATGGGGAAAGAATAATATTTTACTTCTGGGTTGTCGTGCTTTAACCCCAGCCAGCAGCCAAGCCCCACACAGCCACTTGCCCACTCCCACTCCAGCAGGATCAGGGAGAGTATCAGGAGGGTCAAGTCTGGAAAACTCATGGGTTGAGATAAGGGCAGTTTAATAGGAAAAGCAAAAGTCACACCCAAGCAAAGCAAAACAAGGAATTCATTCAGTGCTTCCCATGGCAGGCAGGTGTTCAGCCACATCTGGGAGAGCAGGCCCCCATCACACATAACAGTGACTTGGGAAGACAACCCCCATCACTCCAAGCCTCCCCTATTTCTCCTTCCTTCCCCGCTTTATATACTGAGCATGATGCCACATGGTCTGGAAGGTCCCTTTGGTCATTTGGGGTCACCTGTCCCAGCTCTGTCTCCTCCCACCCTCCCAGGCACCCCCAGCCTCCTCACCAGCACGGCCATATGAAAAGCAGAAAAGGCCTTGGCTCTGTGTGAGCCCTGCTCAGCAATAACAAAAAAGTCTCTGTATTATCAACCCAGTGTTCAGCACAAATCCAAAACACAGCTCCACACCAGTCCCTGCAACAAAACTACCCCAGCCAAAACGTCTCCTCTCAAACCCCGGGTTAAGAGGAGAGAGCAGAAAGAGTAGTGAAAAGCTGCCAGGCACAAGAAAGGGGTTTTTAAGGCATGTGGGGCTGTAAAAATTCGTGTGTTAGTATGGGAAGCATCTTTTCTAAAAAGCAAAATCTTCTGAAACAACTTTCCTTAGAGATTTTGAAAACTAAGTCAATAATTGACTTAAGAGAACAGCTGCATCCCTACAGGTTAATAAAGGAAGTTTCTGGCAGTACATGTATATGGTGCATAGTTTAAAATGGAAATTTAAGACATGACATGAAAAAATGATTTTGTTTATTCCAGAGTGGATAAGGTTATTATTATGTATGTATGTTTATTGCTTACACAGTTAGCAACTACTAATACTGATTCCATAAATAACCAAATTTTGTACTTCACTTTGACATGAAGAAACTGAAGTAAAAATTATAGCTGAACTCTAGCCACGAAGTATATGGAATACAGGCCACTACTGCTTCCTATTTACAGCAGGGTTACAGGTGGAGCACGCTGAACTTTTAAAACAATGCCTGGACAGCTTTGTCCAGCCTGAGGTTCATGACAACAAGCTTTGAGTGTGTGTGTGTTACGAAGCTGCAGTTTCTGTGGGCATCCTGCTTCTCCTGTACCAACTCTCCCCTCCTCTGTACTGTAAAGCCTTTGACTTCGCATTTTATTTAATGAGGAGGAGTCTCTTTTTGAGGAAAAGCATAACTACCACAATCATTGCCATAATGTAATATTTGTGAAAATATGCTGAGTTTTGAAATGGACAGCACAATCTGATGCATGGACACGTAAGTCAGGATCTGATTTACACTCATTTCTGGTTTGGTTGTGGACTTCAGTTTTGAATATTTTTTTTCCTTTTGCTTGTCTCCCCTTGAGTCTACCCTGATTTCACCATTACCTGCATGGGTGAAGGACTAGCTTTTGGTTTTTTGTCTTTGTACTGGTCCTAATGCTGTCTGAAGCTGTTAGATGAAGCCATAAATGCAAAATGATAAAAAATGCATATAAAACTTAAAGGGAAAATGAAAACATGTTTTAATCTTGGAGTGGAAAGGGAAATAAAAATTTCAGGAAGCAAAACCTGGTCACAGTGATGGAATTTCATCTTCAGTTATACCTAACCTTTTCATCACAGCCAGCAATTTAAAAACAATCTTAAATATTAACTGATAATAAGCTATGAGAGCTTTGCAGTCTCAGAAACATGGAAGAGACCTACTGATGAATTTTATAATATAATACAGAAGCTGCCTAATCCCTCAAAATGTGCTTATACGGGAAAGGGAAGCAGTGTTCCATGCTAAAGATGTCACCAGAAATGAGAACCATTAGCATAACGTCATGACACATGTCTGGGGGAGAGATGGCAACTGCAGCCACACTGCCAAGGACATTGGTTTAAAGGGAGTTCCTGAGTTCAGGAAAGGCACATAGGTGCAAAGCTTGTCTTTGTGGAGATGAACAGGAAAGAGCATTGCAGTTAGCCAAGAGGCAGCAATTTATATAATATATCTGAGGATCCTGCAAACAGTAGCAGGATCCTCAGAGGATGTATTTCTCAAACTCTGGAGAAGCTGAGTCCTCTCCTGATACGTGTATCTTCTCCATCCAAAGTTTGTCAAGAGCAATCCAGGTTTACACAGAGGAAATGACAACCAGCTACTTATATTCCCTGCTTATCCCAAAAAAATGAGCTGTTGTTAGCCATTAGTAGTCTGCAGTTCCCTGAAAAATATACAAATGTAAAAATACAACCTTTGATGCCATCTGATTTCAAGGAATTGAGCAGCCACTCTAAAGCTTTGCAGCTCTTTGAGCTAAATGGTGTTTTGGAAGATTGCGGTTTGGAAACACTGATGTTTGTTAGTAATATTTACTAGCCTGTAAGCTACAGAAGTTCATTGTGTGTCTGAGCAACGTAAATATTTAAGGAAAAAATACAGAAGTACTGACTTGCTGCTCTATAGCTCTTACTATAGGAAGTCAATAGATGGGAATAATTGGACCTGGCACTTGATTTTTTTCTAGTTGATCAGTGCATTCAAGTCTGTCTAAAATAACCTTAGAAGGATGAGGCAGATTTGCCCTTTATGGAATGAGAAAATCCAGGAAATTTTTAAACAAAAATTTTCTGTAAAGACTCTTCATTTTAATCATCATAAAGAAGGGAGGAGATATTATATACATCTTAACATGGTTCCATCAATTTCTTGTCTGATGCTAGTAAAGGCAGGATTCTAAGTCTGACTGTCAGAAGAAACCCTAGGGCTAGCCACTAAAGATGGCCATTATCATTTATTAAACAGGTGTTGAAATGAATTGGTCTTTTATCGTCATGCAGATTTACAGTGCATTAGGCTATCCATTTTTCAATTTATTGTACTGCCTCTGATAAATTAACAGATGTCGATTGATTTTTTTTTTTCCTTCGGTCCCCCTGTTTACACCTGACAGCCAATGCTTTATAGCTGAGCAGTTATTTGAAGTTATAAACATTATAATTAGCAATTTTTTAATTAGGCTGACAATTAACAGGAGATTTGCAAAGCTGCTAATTTGACATGTCATACTCTCCACAGTGTTTATGTTAACCACTACTTGAGTGAATTCAATTGAACAGAACTACGGTGTCTGAAAAATCAATCTCAGAAGAACCCTTTTCCCCACTTGGGTAACATTATGGCACTTCAGGCAGAGAAGTGGAACTTCAGTGAAATTTTACAATGTGACAATTCCAATACTTGAAGTTTAAACAATGTGCCCATGTTAGCTCAGAAATGCAATTAAACGTGATGTGCCAAACACATGCAGGGTCTGGGCTCTTTTGCTATTGTTAAGCTTTAAGGGTTTTATTTTTAAGGAATATGACCAAAAGAAAACCAACAACCATACAACTCCAATCAGCAGAGTCTCAGCCCTGCACGTAACGTTAGCTCTTTGAGTTGAACAAAGGCAATAGAATATTTGTCATTCTAGCCTCTGTGTGTGGTCGTGGATGAAATCTGTGTAGCTTTTCCAGTAGAATTCCACATATCCCAGTACAAACTGGGGTGGCATGTGAATAGAAGCATTAAAGAGGTCCTAAATTTCCTGGCTCTTTCCATTAATCTGACCTTCCTCACAGGTTGTACAAAATGGCCTTCTTTCTGATTGAATCTTCTGTGTGAGCGTTCCCCACGGAATGTTACTGCCACTCCTGGCACAGGGGAGGCGGGGTGGATGCAAGGCAGTGCAGGCGTTGGAGTGCTCAGCAAGAGAGAAAGGGGCTTGGGTATGGAAAGAGACAGCTGCTAAAAAGTTGCCTGTCAACACCAGGGTGAAGATAAGTTGGTGGGGCAGCCTGAGAAAATATGTTTCTGGTTGATTTGGATTTAAAGGATGTGTTCTTAGGTAATCTATGTGAAGATATTTAATCATATGCACTTTGTAAAGGAAACGAGGCTAGCTTTTAAATGCAGATGGACCTGACTTTGACTGAGAAAGCTCTCTGCCTCAAAGAACATGAGTATTTCCTTCTCTAACATAGGCATTTTCTTGGTTTCATTTCATGGGGTCTTTTTGCATCAAGTCATGTACTTCCGTCAGATACTTGCTTCCTTTGTATTCTGTTTCTGAATTGTCTCATTCTCTCCACTGATGGCTCATCTGGTGGAAGAACCAGCAGCCCTTTAGAACATGGTAACAATAAAAAAGAAAGAAAAAAAGTGCAAGTTATTGCATACCTTTTTAAAATTTCCCTTCTTCAATCCTCTGCAGCCATCCAAACACACCACTTGCCATGAGAGCATTTCTTCTCTGAGATCCTCGCTCATAATGGAGGTGAGACACATCCCTAACTTGGTGAAGTACGAGGAGGAAACAGAATGTGCAGAAAGCACCCCTCTCCAAAATAGTCCCACTCTGCAGACATCCCCCAGGAGCTCAAAAGAAAATCTAGACACAAAGTTATTTAAATCTTTCATTCTAATGATACCTCTACCTCCACATTCCTGTGATTTTAGTCACTTTCTGAATTCATCTGCTTTCCTAAAAGGTGCAAGAGAATGAATGAGGTGAGGGACTCAGAATTCATTCCGTTGCAACAGTAATGTAAAGAAAGTGGCTTGTTTGAGGGATGATCACAAGAAAAGCCTTAGGAGTTGATGGTGACATGGCATTGCAGTAATTTCATTTGAATAGTGAAGAGTTTTACCACCTAGGAGTCTTGCATGAAGTCACTGAAGAACAGGTCCTTGGCTGGTATAGCTTGTCATAGGATCTGCCTCTGAAATATGCTGTTTTCTCACACAGAGTTAATGACAGAATTTTTCATTTCCTTTCAGTGACTAAATAGACACAGTTTTGGGTTCACAACACAGTATGTTTTAAAACTTATAAATGTAAATACTGGTTTCTTTCTGGAGCAATTAGTGTGTTAAGCAAGTGAGTTGTAATTAAATACATGAAGCTGTGGTGCTAGCATAGTACTATTTTTGAGCTCAAACAGTCCTAATTATGTACATGAATAATACAATGCTTGAGATGAGGTATATTGAAGAGTCTGTCTAATACTTGTTTGATGTAAAATCCTTGTTGCTCATTTCAAACAGTCAAACACTGCTGCCAAGGAGTGCTATTAATGGATGAAGTATCCAGTTTTTTTCCTGAGATACCAACACCCACCCCCAAAGCAGCAATTCTCCTCTGAGAATGAGTCAAAAAAAGTATTTAATCACGACTAGCATTCACTGCAGAGCTCATCTTCCTTACATTGATTGGGCAGGAAAGAGAAATTTCTGGATTGTGAAGATGTCCTTTGAAAACTAAGAATCAAGGAGAACTCAAGAAATGAGTAGGCAGGACCTTTCACAGGGAAAATTTTGAAATGGGAGAAGAGAGGGGAAGAGGTAGTTTAAAACCTCAGGTAAAGATTTCTAGATGAGATACAAGAAACAATGGGTCACAACTGTGTCAAGAGGAAAAAATAATTTCTGGAAAAAGTAGAGAGGGGGGAAGGATAAAGGTTGTTATTAAGGTAGGGGAAATAAGTTCTAGGTAATAATTACAAAAAACGAGAAGAGGTTGTCCCTCTGTGCCAGCATGGGGTGTGGGATCACTATTTGAGGAGATCTGGAGGCAGTGTTGGCTGCAGGCGTGGTGCTGTGGCAGCGACAGGCTTCAGCCCATCAGGGCAGCAAACCCTACAGTCAGGACGAAGCTGCGCATCGTAAGGGAGAACAAATCTTTGCCATACAGTTCAGTAAAGCCATGCTTTGGGAGAGGTGTGGGAAGGGGTTTAACTCCTCAAAACAAACTGGTTGATGCTATTATAACCTTTTGAAACCCTTGCATAATGTCAAGAAGGCCCTGTCCCATTAGGAAAAAGTAGACAAAGGAGGCACTCTGCTAATGAATATGCCAGAAAAGGACGTGATAAAAACTGTAATTGAGAAAACTATTTATTTTGAGCTGTTTATTTAAGCACAGGAGGATTCCTAATGGAGCCATCAGACCTCACTCATTGGCTAATAGTTTAATTAGGCCCATCTGGTGGAGGCTGTGGAGAGAACTGTCCCAGCTCTCATATTGGCAGAGAGGTAATTTGTCATCCCGTGGCCCAGTGACTGGCACACGAACATCTCTAAAGCCAAACAGAAGCTCAGCAATCTGTCTCACATGAGAATAGCTGAGAGCTATTGGAGGTATTTGTGTGGTTCACCTTGGCACACTGAGGAGAAATGAGACTGTTGCACAGTATCCTTCAGATAACCTCGGCAGAGAAATTCAGGCAGAGCCCCTGAAAGCCAAGTCAATCTTGCTATTGTCAGCCAACCCAAATATAAGGAACAGATTTTTCCTCTCTTTTCCTTAACACCCCCTCTTCTATGTCATCCTAATGAAAGAATAGGGTAAGAATGTTTTCTATTAGTTTCTGTTCAGGACCATATATACTTGAGATACAAATTTCACTCCTACTATGTTGAGAAACAAAAGAATTTCCCTTTTGGATAGGAGGAACTTGCTGTTTTAAAGAAATCCTAATTCTACAAAATGCTATCCAGTGATGGAGCTGCAAATAAAGAAAAGAAAAGCACTGCAGAAACATCATACAACTGTAATCAGTCTGTAAGGTAAGTTGATAAAACTGTGGGTTACTTCCGCTAGAGAAGGAAAAAAATTCGGAATGCTAGCAGTTACTGCTTTAAAAGCTGAAATCAGTATTTTCTTCTCAGTCTGGTGTTACTGTTTGTATTAGTGTTATAAGATATTAAAACCACCACTTCAAGAGTAATATTTGAGAAAGCATGGGACAGGATGCCAACGAAAGTTGTATCTCATTGTGCTTATCCACTAGTATTTATGTGGCACTTAATCTAGTACGATCCACTGCCTATTCCAAAATCCCAAAAATACTTAGTATGTCAAATATTTTACCAGCTCTTTTTTTACAGGCTCATATCAGGTGCTCTCCTGCTGAGCTGCGATCCCTCTCCAAGCTCTGGGTATCTGTGGCTGCCACTGCCATCAGACTGGTAGGAGTGGCATAGACTGAGGTTCCCTTCCCCCAGAAACTTGAGTTTAAAGCTTTGTCCACCACCTGGGCAAGGCCACGACCTGAGATGCTTTTCCCATCAGCCCACCTTAGACCAGGTTTCTCAAAGCGAGTCCCATGGTCTCAGTGAACCCCTGGCTGTGGCACCAGTCCTGTAACCATTTGCTGAATCACCAGATTTGTCTGGCCCTTTCAAACCCTTTTGCTTTGACTGGGAGGATTGATGAAAAATTAACTGGGCTTCAGAGCCCCTTACTATCACTCCATGGGCTCTGTAATCCTTGATACTCCCCAGACTGCTCCTGGTTGTATCAGCCCACATGAATCAGCAGTGGATGACAATCAGTGGATGGTGTGAGGCTTGGTAGTCTCAGGGTGGCATTCTTGGTACAAACGCCAGGTAAGGAGTCTCTAGAGAGTCTGTCAGGGCAGCGGATGGGTGCCTCTGTACCGCTCAGAAGGGAGTTGCCTGCTACTATCACCCACTGCCTTTTCTTAGTTGTGCTAATTGTTATATGGGGAGTAGATCCAGCTTCACAACTCAGCTCCAGCATCTCTCCTGATGTGACAAGTCTTGACATTCGCAGAATCAGTAACACTTGAAGAGTCTGAGTAGCCTCATAGGAGGCATCATAGCTTAAAAAAATGTGTAAGTCAATAAATCACGGAGCTTTGTATATGTCAGGTATCTATCTATACCTTAAGAAGCAAAAAATTGAGGTAATACAGAGGTTGAAAGGAACTAATATTTAAGAACTGAAAGCAGCTGAAGTGATTGTTCAAAGTAATCTCATGGGCAAACAGCCCATTGTGATCTCTTAATATTAAAAACTATTAGTATCTTTAAATTATTTTTCTGTGTCTGGTGATATACACCATCATTTTCTCAGTGTAAGTTTTTTTTATGGTATGAATTTTACATGGGCTAGACTTTGCAGAGACAAAGTGCTGTGTTTGAATACCATAAACTGAGCTTGAGCAACTTGATCTAGTGACAGGTGTGTTGGACTAGATGATCTTTGAAGGTCCCTTCCAACCCAAACCATTCTATAATTCTGTGAAATTGGTTTTTGGTGCTCTTCTCACCTTGTCTGGACATGCATGCCATTTCAGATGCACAGACATGCATTCATAGTTCATGGATGCTAATTTCTGTGTGTTTCTTACAATGGATCTACACATTTTAAAATTCACACATGTGAGTTCAAAGAGTCTCAGTCTGCAGTTTCAAACCTAGGAATTAATGCAGTTCTCAAAAATTCTGCCAGTCTAGTTGCCCCTTTAATTAATTTTGCTTCGTATGCAAGTACAAGCATCATTAGTTTGTATCATTTTTAGCAACATCCCAAAAGAATCAGCGAGTCAGTTTTGTGCTCAGCCTGATAAACTGTCAAGACAATTTTGCCAGCAAAGCTAACTCATGCAGTGCAAATATTTACCAAGAGATTATCTATTCTTAAAACAAAGTCACTAATCCAGGTTGTCTCTTCCAGACATAATTCTGAACATGTATATTGAGCAAGCTAAAAGCATAGTAACAAAGATGTTTTGCAATGTAAGAGCTTTGTGATCATCTACTGCCTTCAGCCAAATCTTTTTTGAAAGCTCGTTGTGTTCCTTGCTGTATTGTGAATTCTGCTATGTTTACAAAAGTGGAGGAGGCAGTGGGTAAAGTGGAAATATTTTTCTGGTTTTATCTGCACTTGCCTAGTATTAAGTGGTATTTTTGACTCCTACTGATCAGATTTCTCCTCACTCATGTCTCACTTGTCAACACCATGTGGAACAAGTGACAGTCTTGTTCTTGTTCCTTGTATTCAAGCTCAAGTGTCTAGATTTGAATTTGTCTTGGTAGTTGTATGATACAAATACTTCATAATAAATAAAAAGCTACTAAAATTGCTCAGCCTTCTTGCTACTGAAAAAGCACAAGAGTGCCTCACATAGTTTGCAAAACTTGGAACAGAATTGATCTGGCATCATTTTTACTCTGGTAAAGGTGACACATATGAAGTAGGCCATGAAGGTGAGAGCAGCATGGAGCTCCATGAACCACAACAGCCACATCCAGCTTGGATGGTGCAAGAGTGGCTTTCCAAGGAAGGATTTTCCACGGGAACTGCACCCCTGAGTGAAAGAATGCAGGGCAGATGCCCAAGACAAAGAATGGCCTGGCTGCCCAGAAAAATGGGTAATAAAGCGACTGCCCAAACCAGGCAACAAAAGGCAAAAATGGCAGCAGGACAATAGGTAGCTTTACTGTGACCCAGAGCAAAGTACTGGATTACTTCGGGGAACCCCAAAGTAGATTAAAAGGATATTTTTCCTGTGAAGAGTGAGAATAAAGAGTGAGAATCAAAGGCTTCTTCACTCTTATATGTTAGAAAAAGGCAATCCAACTGGAAAAAGCTCAAGCTATCAATTTGTCTTTGTGGGAGACTGTACGGTTATTTATCTTTTTTAATTATGCTTCAAAAGAAAGATGGTGCTGTAATAAATAACATTAGGCAACGATAAAGGGAACAGCACAGAGAGCTGCTTGTAATGTGTTCCCCTCACCCTCTTCATTTTAACCTCCATAAAAGTGTGGGGTTTTCCATGTTATTTGAGGTATTCAAGACGGTGATATTTCTGGAAGCAAGTGAAACACAGCTGCTTGCTGATTAAAGGGATACAGGAGATGGCAGGATAACATTAGTATGATGCATGTGCTGCTACTCCGGGACCAGCAAGCTCCCAGATTTAGTGCCAGATACACACACATGGTCACACCTGAGCACATCAGAAAATGTGGCACTTTCACCAAAGCCTGAGCAGAGTTTATTAGCATGTGTGTACTAGTGAAGAAAAACAAAAAAAAAAAAAAAAAGAGGAAAAAAAACCCACCCAAAAATAAAACATAAAATTCCTGCATGAAGAAATTCCTGCACGAAGATTGGGAAAGCACTGATACCTCTTTGGAAAGAATTCAGGTAGCTTTGAAGGATCGTTTTCACTTTTAACCCTAAAGACGCCTTCTAGGAAGGGCGTGTGAGCTGCAGCATTTGTGTTGGTCCAGATCTTCTGCATGTGAAAACATTTTTAGACATAATAAATTTTACAGGGCTTACTTTGAGAGGTTTTCATTTAGGACCTTACAAAGAGGTTTGCTTTACAGAAGGTCGAGCGAATGTCATCTATCTGAAGTTTGCATCTTTCTTAATGTTTGCCACAGCTTGGGCAGTCAAATTCACTGCTCTTTAATGTTGTTTAGAATTTGAAAGCAAATTAAAGGGAATTAGTTAAGACTTTTTCTTGTATAACTTGGGCCCTAAAGCTTTTTTGTAATCATGCTGGCAGTAATGTAACAATTTATCTTACAGACAAGTCTAACAGAAATGTCATCATTTCAAAAGCCAAACAGTCTTTCATATTTCTTTCAGCAGCAGAGAACTGTTGGGATTTTCATGTATGTTTTGCCTTTGTAAAAATAGAAGTTGGAGTGTGAAACATAGATCATCCTTCACACTCATTAGCATTTTAATGGCTTCTCAATTGTTAACAGATTTGATGTAGCTACTAGAAAGATAAGACTGGGTTGTGATTTACGTCTACACTTTCCAACCCAGTAGTAGTCAGTTATAATACATTTTACTAAATGTAATGTCAGGTCTCTGAAATAAATTTTCAACTCTTTTAAAAAAATAATAAAGACAATGATAAAGAAAAATGCCAATATGTCCCTCCAATGTCTTTGCAATAGTGATAGTTCTGATTTGTTATTTTTGAAGAGCACAAAAAATTTTTCCCAACAGAAAAAATTATTAGTTATGTAATTTGAAAATTAAAGATGGTGTATTCTGCACAATGTAACCTTATGGAGTAATAGCATAAAGCGACATAAGCATTCACAGCAGAATGATTTGCAGAACTTCTAATACAGAGAAGCTGTTTGAGGGCCCATTTTTCGCTGTATTTTCAATGTATGATTCTATGTTTTTATCAAGAACATTATGGCTTATTGAATCGCAAACTCCCTTCTGCACATGTAGGATGTAGCTATTACAATTTCCACACATTTTAACTTCTCAGAAGCTATCAGCTCCAAAAAAGACCTGTCAAACCCAAGCGCACCATGGCATTATATTTAGAAATATTCTTAGTGTCAGGAATGATTTGAACTATCCAAATTAAACTACAGAGCACTAATACACAGAGCCTGGCTAACTGACTCCTACCATCTGAACACAGTCTGCTGTAGCCCCATGAGTCATTCACAGCACGTCCCTCTTCCTTTCCCTCCCTTAAAGACAGGGCTGAACCTAACCCTGAATTTAATACAGGTTTTTAGGATCTAAACCCTGTCAGTGTGTGTTTGACATGCCTCTGCGATTTGGTTCCTTTGGAGTCAGCACTCCTTGCCCAGTAGTTACATGTCCTGTAGCATCAGAGGAAGCCAGAAGCCAGAACATCACCAGGATCACCAGAAGGTCCAACAGAAGGTGTTTTGTTTGAAGGAGCATCATTACTGACATAGCTGAAGCAGAGTGAGGACTTCTGAATAAAAGAAAAACTTCTCTGTTCAGAGAAGTCATTATATCGACCAAATACATCAAATAACATTTTGGATTGTTTTTTTTTTTTCCATTTAGAATTTTCCATTCTATCTGCCCTCTCCTAGGCAGCTATCCATAGAGAGGATTGATGGGGAAATAGGCACCACTGGCATTTTTCCATAAGATATTAATGTACTATTTTATTATCTAGGATTTTATCTGTGCTGGCTGTGTTATGGTCTAGAAGGTCTGCAGCAGAAGCTGAACAAAATTCCTACCTACATGGTTCATTTATTTCAGCAGTGGACTTCCATTACAGCACATAGAAACTTTTAATATCATTGTCTGTGCTGGCCTTTCTGTATCGAGGCAGAGAATTTGAATTTTTAGGTGTGCTGCTTCAGTGTATCATGACTTTTGGTGGACTGGAAGGAAAACTGCAAGTTTTGATTGTTATTTTTAAAAGGAGGAAAGTAATGTGAAAGGTTTCCCTTCATGACCTGTCCAGTAGGTTGATGATCTAATGGCTCTTTTGGATTTAAAGATCTGCTAATCTTCCTCTGACTAAGAGGGTGGCTTGAATGCACTAGATTAGATATTTCAATATTGACTGCAACTGTCTGAAGACAGCTTTTATGTACTCAAAATCTTTCTGGACTTGTAGATCATCAGGCTGGCAAAGGGGGCAGGGTGAGGGGAGTGGGGGTGCTGGGGTAGTGGAGAATTGGGGAAGGGGGCAAGAAATGAGCTAGGCAGTTTTTCTCAGGGCATAGCTTGAGATGATATTTGCACTGTGCTGTTAGTAAGGCCCTTAAATGCACTTTTCATCACATGGCATATTAGATCTCTTCCTGTCAGAAAGTTAGACTCTAAAAATGTAAAATGTCTGTGGCAGAGATTTCCAGCTGCCAACAAAAGGCTCACTTTCATGAGGAAAATAATTTAAAATGCTTCTGAGTCTTTGTGAAAAATAGAGGCCATGACTGTGTCTGCAAAATCCCATTGAGTCGAGACACAGAAGACAAGAAAAATTGCATTCATACCACTGTGATCATCATCTGTCCATTCAGCACAGTGCTCTCCAGGAAAAGACAAAGCTGGAGTGACAGCACAAGGAGCATCCTGCCCCTTTCTGTGTCCCTGCTCCGCTAACCTGTGGCACCGCATGCGAGTGGGCGGGCACAGGAGTGTGAGAAAGGAAATGGGGTTTCTTTTTCCTCCTCTCTTT
>NW_008237221.1:4110039-4141650 GCF_000691975.1 Corvus brachyrhynchos | reverse complement strand
TCTTTCCCTTTTCCCTGAAGTCTTGATGTAAACTTGCTGTGATAGATGCGGGTGGCTAAAAATAGTGCAGGTTTTGTGTACCATACTAGCAAGTGAATAATTTTCTGCTGTTAGGAGGATGCCAAGGATAGCAAAAACCTGATGGTAATGGCAGGTGAGGTACAATGATGGAGTGCAGCTTCCAGCCCACTAAATCAGTGGCAGACTACTTGGCACATTTGCCAGGGCTGCTGCAGCCAGAGAAAAGCCCTGGGGAAACTGTCCCTGCATTTAAAAATTATACTTGAGATACACTTGTTTTATCCTAGGAGTTTGATAATTTATCCTCACAGCGTGGGAACTCTGCAGTAACAAGTGATAGTTCTTGTTATATTACTTGTTGCAGCTTCTGCTTCCTGGATTTTCAGAGTCTCTGCTTCTAGCTTAGAAAATACCACTTGTATCTCTGCACAAGCATAATTGTCTTCGGGCAGGAAAGTTTAAAAATTACAGTGAATGCTGGACAGAATCTAGGAAGAGGTTGTCGTGATCTGTTCAGGCTTTCCTCTTTGTAGCTCTCATACCACCAGCACTTACATCTGGAAGTTATTTTATACAATTACAGCAGATGGGACAGTTCTTTTGTGCAGGCTTCTGCTATGATTTTTGGACACGTAGGAAATCCTCTATAAAGATTTACATTTTGAGACTGGTGAATATAAATCCCATTATTATTTAATGTTCTAATGCCATACTGACTATTGCTAGGAGGAGTTTTCATCATCTGAAATAAAATCCTGATCTTTTGAAGTCAAATGGCAAAATTCCTGTTGACTTCAGTAGGACAGGTTTGACTTCAGAGCAGTGCAAGTGCTTAAGTGACCTGCCACTAGCCAGATCTTTTGGCAGTGGGTATTTTTATCAAGTCAACCTCATTATGGAGTTTTCTCAGAAAGTCTGCTTAGACTCCTGGAAGATGCAACTGAAATAAAGCAGGTGCCTTCCTAATTGGAAAGTGGGGGAGGCTGAGTTTTAACAGAGGTATTTAGTGCTAAATAAGGAATAAAATTGTTTCCCTGGGGAGCTTGAAATACTTTTAAAACTTTTATAGCTTCCTATTTCTTTGCCTCTTGTTCTCACAAATGCCAGATGGAGCATTTCATGTCCCATTTCATGTATCCTCACCAGGCTTGCCACACCATGGAGGGAACAGCTGGGAAGCTCCTTCTATTTGAGGGGTGATGGCAGTGATGCTACTCATGGGGGGCAAAGAGGCAGCACAGAACAGGGTTTCTTGCCCCTCCTGTGCTCAGTATTATTAATTGTAAGAGTAATGGGCTGTGAATTGCATCCCTACTGCACCAGTATGATCTAAGAGATATAACTTTTCTACTCAACAAGTTTGTTTGTCCCACCATTGCAAGAAAACCAGATTTTGGACAATGCTTAGATCCTTTCCTCTGGGTAATGAATGCAGTCTATAGCCACACTCTCCTCATTATGCAAATAGTTCAGACAAATCTCCCTTCCCTCCACTTCCCTGTTTAAATGTGCTTTAGTGAACAAAAGACCTGGTGCCACTGCAAGGACTAGTATTAGACTGTTCACATCATTAGTTGAGATGAAATTGCAACTATACCATCTGCATTTGGTTGCACTTCATTCAAACCTTGTCATTGCCTTTGCCAAACTCAGCATCTTCTGGGGTGTTTCTTTGAACACATTTATCTGTGTTTCCAGCCTATTCAAAGACGCCTCACTGCCTGTAAAGGCTGCATTTAATTTCCTTTACTTACACATTGCTGATTTGCTGGGTCTTTATGTCAGATTTCCCGTTCCACATTATTAGTATTTAAACTTGCACCTTTTTAAAATCAGATGATAAATTAACCTCACATTGCTCTTTTTCCAAGCATTAGTCACTTGCTAGAAGCCCTGGAAATTAGGTAATTTTCTCATGCCTGACACTGGCAGCCAGATATGGAAACCAACTGAATCAGCTGGCAGAGTTCACCATCCAGTGGTTGGCCCTGCTGAGCACACGTGGGACTCAAAGCAGAACCTCTGTGACCTCCTGGCAGCAAATCTCTGATAGGGATAATAGCTCCCTGATAGCTGTTAAAGGGAGCCATGTCCTGTGCCAGTGAGCTGAGCTGCTGTGAGCTGGAAGTAGCTCTTCCCACGTCTCCCCCTGCCATGGGATGTGGTGCCTCTCACGCCGATGATCCCAGGGCCAGGTGACACCCGCAGCCTGTGCGATGCTTGCTCCTCCAGTGGCCTGAACTCTTAAGGCGCTCTTTGGTTCCTACCAGCAAAGTCCTGCCTGTCTGACTGATGTCCCTCCAACAGCCTGCTTTGTATACAGTGGGACATTTCCAGCCATGCCTCCAGTTTTTATGCTAATGTTTTCATTTGGTGACATTCGCCTGTCAAGGAAGTCACTCTCCCTGCCCCAGCTGCATTTAGCAGCTGTGCTGGTGGCAGTTCCCCACTGCCGTGTCCTTCCTCAAATCCCTTCTCAGGATGGGTGAAAGTTGCCAAGCATATCACACCTGCCAGCCTGCTCCTGCTCTGTGCCTCGTCTCAATTCCCACTCATCTGAGGGAGTTGAGGACAGGTCATGGGTGATCGTCTTTGGCTGCCAGAGGCGGCTCTGGTGCCCAGTGATGAAGCAACTGGGTCATCCTCTCACCCTGCTCATCTGCCTCGTTTCTGATGTCCTTGCAGGGACAACTAAGAGGCTCGGGAAGAGGATGCTGAGATGCTGCTATAGGGAGGAAGAGGCACAGAACCAGCCCTTTACTTTTTATTTGAACAGGCTGCAGCCGCAAGAGCTATCTGCGTCTTTCCCCCATCTTCCAGAATAATTTGAGGGCAGCCTGTGACATTTTCTGCATCATTTCTGTCATCAGAAGTAGAACTTTTGATTGTTACTGCATCCAGGATAAGGTTATGGCCGTGGCAGATTACTAATAACATGTAACACAGATCATTAAATTTGCATAAAATTGTACAGGGAGGACAACACAAAGTGTCTGCTTCAAACAAGATACATTAGAGAGAACAAAAGTAGTCCAATTTACATACATGCAGGAATTAGTTCCTCTGATTTTCTAAGTCTTTCATTTGTTTTCTTATTAGAGGACTATCCATTCAGTGTAAGGACTTCATTTTCTGTATATTTTAAGTCTCTATGTGTTGTGAAGGCTTAAGGAATAGCAATAACCATACAACAACACAAAGTTACAACACATCATGTGCACATGCAACACAAATTTTTTATTAAAGGGAAGTGAAAGATGGCCAGAGTTAAATTACTGACCTGGGTCTCAGGAAAACTGAAAAATTCCCTGAGGTTTATGTCATCCCTCCTCAGCATTTTTGGTTTTCCTAAAATATTGCCCTAAATATTTAAACTGTAAGCTTTGTGTACTCTCTTATGGCATATATATTCTCAGTGCTTAGTTTGGCCGTCTGTAGTCTTTTACAGGGCCCCTAGATGCTACTAAAATTTAAATTACAAATCAGTAGCCTTGCAGTATTTCCTGTCACATTCACTGAAGACTATCCTACTGAGGTTTGGAATGCCACATGTTGATTAGACAAGGTTTTAGGTGTGTGCTTAAAGTGTCACAGAAAAATTCACCAATTCACATGGTTTTCAAAAAATGCATTCCTTTTATTAAATAAAATTACAGGTACTTGTAATTACAAAATTAAAACAAAATCAGTTTTTAGCATGGTAGCCGGCATCTGTCTACATTCAGATTTTAAATGTAAGGAGCAGTTTGAAGATGAATGCAGGAGCCTGAGCTTTATTTTATTACAGCTTTTGTGTTGACCACTATTAAACTTGCTTGGTTTTTTGGATATATCTAAAAAGCACTACTGGGTTTACATGAACACTTTGCCAACATGAATACTTAGAAAATGACAATATTTTCCAAAATGTTGGACTTTTTGTTATTTTCTAAGGTTGAAACCCATATTTTAAGCTGCTTTCCTCAGTTACAGTAGAGTGCCTGCATCATTCTTGCCATTAAAAATGTTTAGAAATCTGTTCATTTTTTATGTTTAATTTCGAGTTTAACATAGTCCTTTGAGGATGGTAATGCCAGCTAATGAGACTTGTGAAGAGAGTCTTCTGCTGTCTCAAAGTGCCTGTATAGCAAGGAGTGGAAAGCTGAGATTCCTTTATTCTGTTTATGACCTGACTCCAAATGATCCACACTGTTGGAGAGGAGGTAATTTAATGGCCATTATTATTATACAATCCTGCATCTTCTTTGAAGCTGCCAGCCTGAAAACCAGCTCCAGTCATGTGTGTTCATTTGAAACCTTTGCTGAGCTTTTTATCAAAGCATGACACAGAGATGATTCCTAAACAGCTTCCCTTTCTCACACACCTAAATTAACCATTTTCTCCTCATCTAACCAAAGGCAGAGATGCTTTGAGGTCCAGGCATATGTAGTAACTGTTGAAACATGGCATAAAGAAAAAAAACATGCTAATTAGGTTACTGAGGCACTTTGAAAGGATTTGGTCCCCTTGTAAAGTATGCAACATGGCTGGCAAATTAATTCAGTTGTAAAATAAATTATTTAAACTAATAAATCATTAACTTCACATTTTAGTGAAGTGTCCCATTAAGAAGCAGAAACATGGAAATTTGATGCATTTATGAAAGCACAAGACAATGCACAGGTAGTTTGTGAGGTGGCAGGTTGGCTCCTCCTGTGCTGAAGTCAGAAGAGCAGATTCTTAGCTGTGGGGTCGATATGCTCTACAGGTGTCCTCCAGTGCAGTTCCTTCATCTGCTGACCTTGTACCTGATATATGGGCACATCACTCACAGCTTGTCTGCAGGGGGGTTGGACTACTTGTAAAGCCTTTACAAGCTGCTAGGGAATTTGGTATCTGAAATAATTTCTTTGTGGAAGGACGCAGGGGAATGCTTTATGACCCTGTGCTTTTTTTATAAACTGAGCCTTCCCTGCGAGTTTAATCTATCGGCCCTTCCCTGCCTCTCGGTTGTGATGGGCACAATGCTAATTTTGTCTGGATGGAGCTATTTCTCTTGAATAATGTTGTGTGCTCTGCTGTGGTCTCTCTTGCTCCTTTGGGTCAACAGTGGCCAAGTACACCTAGAAAGTGGTTCTTGATGGCTTGGTGTCAGGAAATACAGGAATTTTTCATCAGTAGGAAAAAAATTGAGAAAGACTGTGGCATAGATTAACTGCATATTTTGCAAGGAACATGTACAATCCTAACATCACCCCAACAAAGTCCATCCAACACCTGAGAGAGTCAGAAAGTCACCCATGCCCAGGGATGAACCAGCTGGCAAGGAGGTTAGAAAAGATGACAAGATCTTGGGCAGAACAAGGGGGAAATAAAGACTTTGCCAGTTTCTGGATTTCTGATTTAATCTAAGTCAAAAGGGCAGAAGAAACTGAAACAAAACAATGTGAAAATTAAGGAAGTGTTACGATCCGGTTTAAACTCAGAAAAGCGAAGCAAGCTAAGTCTCTGAGCATAAACCAGAAAGAATTTAGAAGGTTCAAAATATTCCCAGAAACGAGATTAAAACCAAACTAGGTTAGATGTTGATGCCAAAAAATGGATGTATTTTATTTCATAGTAAAAGAGGCAAAGAGAAGGAAAGAGAAAAGAAAGAAAGAAAGAAATGGAAAAAAGAAGTGTGCATGGGAGTTGGGGGAGCAGGGAGAGGTGACGGGGGTTAGGTGGAAGCATGTCACACATCCGAGGGTCCCAATGACATCTCGTTGCTCCCCTCCATCTGCTCTGCTGGTGCTGAGGGTCCCCTGTCGCCACTGTGGCCACCCCACCACATGCTGTGCCACCATACCACACGCCAAAGAGTGCAGAATTCGTGGATTAATATACACTTTGGGCCAGGTGGGAACACCCATATCTCCCTTGCAGGGGCTGGCTTGACACACTGTCCCTTGCAACACTGGGGATTTGTTGCATCATCTCTGGTGCTCTGGTGCAGGGTCTGGGGGCCCCTTTGATGGGCCATGTCACCCCCTTCTGCTGTGGATAAGCTTCCTTTCCCCCCAGTGAGCACCCCTCAGCTGGGCTCCTCTGCACAGTGGAGGATGGGCGGTCACTGAGCCTCTGACCAGAGGCTTTTCCAAGATACCCAGAGCCTCTCTTCCCCCTGGCCCTTTGGTGGAGGGTCTGTTCGAGCCTGGCAGCTGATAGCCCTGGGGCTGTGGTCTCATCTGGGAGGTGTTAAGCCTGTGCTGCCTGAATGTCCCTAGCCCTGCGTTGTTACTTTATCTTACCTTCATCAACGAGCAGTGTAAGGCCTCAGTCAGGGTGTGGTAGTCTTCTCTGCAGCTTTAAAGCTGTCCTCTTAAAGGACAGCTCTGCAGTCCTTTAAGAAAATGTTTAAGTCATAAAATATAATATTTCAGTCTCTGACAGGAAGGGATCAGTAACAGATCCTGTTACTGTTCTCTTGGTTTTCTCTTCCACCTGAATGAAGGCACACAGACCTTTATACAGGTGGAATCCATACAGAAATCACCATCCAGGTGATGCAGCAAAATCAGTGTATAACTTTGGCTGTTTTCTTGGTGGCTTCAGAGAGTAGGTAAGTGTCAGGAAGTCAGGGAACTTTTCTGTCATTGTGAAAGTCGGAGGAACAAGGCATCTCTATGGATTTGGACTTCAATTTCCAATCACCTTGAACGTTAGCAAAGCTCTACTGGATGTGTTCTTTCTTTATCATACTAAAGTCTACTATTTATAGCAGCTGTACATACACTTCAAGGAAGATTGTCTCTTCATATGAAATCCTAGAAGAGATGGGGCTGACTTCCAAATTACTGAGTAGAAGAAGGGGACGTATTGTTAATATGTACCAAAAATGTTATTACGTGCCTAGTGCTGCAAGCAGAAAAATCTTATAACTGATCCATGAAAGTGAGGTGAATTCTGGAATCCTTGATAATCAGTTTGAAATATTTGACAGCAAATTCCAATAATTTGTTCCTGCTGGGAAAAGAGATTATAAAACAAATTTCAATAGAAACATCACAGAACAGTAGCCACCTTTGTGTGCATGGCACTGGTATGCAACTTTTGCTAATAAAGCAATGTTAAAAAGCAGTAAGAGATGGCCATGTAAAACCAGAACAAAAAGAATGCACTTAGGATGCTTGGAAAATAAACTGGGATATCAGGACAGTGTGTGTCCTGCCCTGACTATACACCAAACTCTGCATAAAAACCTGTGCATCGCTTGGAAATCATACACAGGGAACTCCACTACAGCCAGTTTTGAAGTACAGTTGCCAGTAACGTATGAGAAGTTGCTTTCATAGAAAGCCCAAATATTTAGGCTGCAATATGGGATCACCTCACTGGGACAGCTGAGCTGTCCTGAACAGACAGCTTGGCACTCAAACGTACTGCGCCCAAACTGCACCATTCAGATCAGGGCAGCGCTGCGTGCTGCAAGGGACTGTTGTCTTCAATCCAGACTTTCAAGACAGCTTTGTGATTCTTTGGGTTTTAAAAGCAAGCACTTCTTACCTAAGCGTTGCATTTTAGTCCTTCTGTAGGAGCACAGGATGTATCCTGTGCTGAACTGTTACCTCCTAGGAAAGTGGCTCCACCCCTGACTTGAATCCTGAACTCCTGAAGTTGCTGTCCTGTTGATACTATAAATCAAAAACCAAGTGTTGCTGGATGTGTCAAGAAAACTTCACACAGTTGCTGTCTACATCCACATCATCACTGAGGATCATTTTAGTGGTCCCTGAGCTCTGGATGCTGTACTGGAGATTCCTGGACCAATGGAGTCCACAAGCGTCAGAGATGGGGAAGAACCAGCTTGGTGAAAACGTGAGGGAGTGTATGTGGAGGTTTAACTTTGCATATAAACCTTAAGCCAATCTGTCCTGTTTACAAAATTGATCTGCCCAAATTACTGGGAGGAAGAGGAAAACAGGAATACCATTAAAATAAGATCCTGTAGTAGTATCAATAACAAGTCTACTGCATTTCAGAAATGTGTTTGTTTCAGTTAATGAGCACTGGGTGCTAAAGAAACATTTAAATTATCTTTCAAGGATTTAAATGAAAATTGGCTCCTATAAATACCAATTGGTTTACTTAAATGCATCCAACTGTGACAAAGAAGTAGTAAATAGAAGGGGAAATAAATGGGAAAGAATTAAAATGCATTTGTTTTGAGAAGTGAATACTGATTTCAGTGAAAAGCCATATCAAGTTGAATAAAAGTGGTGAATATTTGCTCATTTATTTAAGCCATATTCTTTCCATATATCAGTGTCAGTTCCACTGTTAATGAAACAAATTCAATTAAATGGGTTCAGCAAAACCATATCAATTAGAAAAATTAAACTGGCAACAGGAGTGGTAACACCTAAGTCTTTGATGCAAAAAGAATAATCCCATTGAAATTGATAAAATAAGTACAGGATTAATCCCAGGTACAGAATTGAATATAAATGGAGGAGATATCCTGGATGTACAGTTTATGTGTGTTTCTACTATATTATATATAACTGTGAGCAGCAATTAAACATGGTAGTTGAACATGGCTGTAACTATTAATATATGTGTAACTGTTCCTTAACAAATCCAGCTAGAAGATGCAAGAGTTTAGAAGTCTGGGATCATGCAACAAATAAGAAGGAAAATAAGACATTAGGGAAGGTCAGAATTATACAGCAAGGCATGTTCATATAATATTTTGTCATATAATTATCCTGTTTCTTTTATGTCGTTTTAAACCTGTGCATAGCTTTCAGTGCATTAGGAAGTGTATTTATGGGTGACTTAATAGAGATATAACTAAAGTATATTACAAAGATTTAATACAGAGAGGAGCTGATCTTGTGTGTGACCTTCCTGCTCTTTGTCCTGTCCCAGGCTGGAGCAACCACAGCTGTGGCTGAGGCAGCGCCACACTGAGGAGTTCTCTGAGCAAACAGGTGCCATCCCATTACTGCCTGAGCCTGGCTTGCTCCAGTCGTGTTTCCTTGGGCACACTAAGGCACTGGAAGTAAAGTCCAGGCAGTACACAAACCTGTGGGAATTGTGCTCTCAAATTCAGGAAATTCCATGTTCATCCATACATGTAGGTAGCTCAAAAAACTGGTGGGAAATGTGATTAAATTCATTTGTTCTCATCCTCCAAGTTCAGCTCCATCATTCTAAAGCACCCCCCCCCCCCCAAATCTGAATCTCCAATCCCAATTCCCACTTTGGTGTAGTTTTTGCAATGGGATTTGTAATTAGCAAAGGAAATTAAAGGGAATGCCTTTTTCACAAGATGAGGAGGATTCCTGATTTGTTTTTTTTTTTTTATTTCCATGTGTGCCTCATAAAGAAAGAGATCTTTTTTTTATGATCAAGATGTTCTTATTTTGAGAGGTCTCTGTCTTGTCTTAGTGGAATTCTAAAGTGCATTTTAAATGTTTGAAACCATTTCCTCCACCCCTCCACAAACAAAACCAAACAGACTA
This sequence comes from Corvus brachyrhynchos, assembly GCF_000691975.1. Lineage (NCBI taxonomy): Eukaryota > Metazoa > Chordata > Aves > Passeriformes > Corvidae > Corvus > Corvus brachyrhynchos. The sequence continues at coordinate 4,132,143 of NW_008237221.1, read as the reverse complement.
AAAACGAAAACAAAACCTGGTTTATCTACTCATATTCTTTAGCATACTTCCTATGCTGGGATTTTACCCATTAAGACCAGTGTGTTTATTTATCAGGAGGTGAAACTGTCAGAGATGCAAAGAAAGTTGAGAGCAATAGTTTCCTCTAGTGCACCAGCATGGCATAAGTCTGCATTTTTACCCCAGGTGAGGAGTAGGTCATAGGGTGTGCTTTGTAATAAATATTTTTCTGCTGCCACATCCCTTTTCCATAGTTTAGCAACTCCTTGCTTCCACAGTAATAAAATAACTGAGCCGCTATTAGTGAAGTGCAAGTACATTTGAACCAGGGCCCCTTCTCATACCAGAAGAAATGTTGGTCTGCTCTGTAGCATCTTTTCCAGATGGCTATGCAGAATGTGCTGCTGGTGTTGTTCACTAATGATTTTATAATGTATTTTAATCTGACACGACAATTGCCTAGATCATTCTTACAGATATATTTCTTAAAAGCCGAATAAATATATCTAGGAGTACCACATCATTGAAATGTAATTGGAGGAAGCCACAGGCTTCCTACCTGCATTAATCAACTGTTGATGAGCTTAATTAATCTCTCAGATCTAAATGGAGGAAGAGAAATGAGAGCTATTTGCTTGAAAGCCAGTATAGCAGGCTTTGAAAACATAAGAGCTGTCTTGTTTATGGGTAGAGATGTGTAATGATTTGTGTCTTGCTTAAAACTGTTCATCTCTGTGAAAGAAACATACTCAAACCCTAGGGAATTGGTTTAGTTGCAAAACATAGTTTCTCTCACAAGACAGACTTTGCTTTAAGCTCTGCTGTGTTGCATCATAGAAGCACAGAATCATAAAATTACTTGGGTTAGGAGGGACCTTGAAGATCGTCTCATTCCAACCCCCCAGCTATGGACAGGGGCACTTTTCACTGGACCAGGTTGCCCAGAGCTCCCTCCATCCAACTTGGCCTGGAACACTTCGGGGGAGGGAGCATCTACAACTTCTCTGGGCAACCTGTTCCAGTGCTCACCACCCTCTCAGTAAAGAGTTTTCTCATAATATCTAATCTAAACCTACTTTCTGTCTGAAACTATTCCCCCTTGCCCTGTCACTACATGCTCTTATAAAAAGTCCCCCTCCAGCTTTCTCATAGACTCCCTTCAGGTACTGGAAGGCTACAATTAGGTCACCCCAAAGCCTTCTCTCCTCCAGGCTGAACAATCTGAATTCTCTCTACCTTTCTTCATAGGAAAGCTGCTGTGTCTGTCTGATTATCTTGGTGGCCTCCTCCAGACTCACTCCAGCAGGTCAATGTCCTTCCTGTGCTGGGCACCCCAGAACTGGATGCTCTGCTCCAGGTGGGATGTCACCAGAGCAGAGCAGGAGGACAGGATAATCTCCTTTGATCTGCTGGCCATGCTGCTTTTGCTGCAATTCAGGATGTGGTTGAAGGTCGATCACTAATACCTCACAGTACTTAGTTTCTTCACTAACTCTTCATTATTTCCTAGGAGAGTAAATGTCTACTTTTTATTTATTAATATTTTATCAAACTTATAGGGGCTAAAATAGCTAAAATAATAACAGGATCCCCAGCTTCAATCTCTTTTTAGGCTGCTGCATTTTCCAATACGACTAATAGACTGGTAACAGGAATTTATGCTTTAGATGTAAGGCAAATATGTGCTCCTTTTCCTAACTTTTTACAAATAGTTTAGGGGTAAATCTGCCAAACGCTGTTACACAGTTGCAGTCTCAAAATTAGGAAGGGAGCTTTGTCTTCTTTATCTTCTTCCTGACAGAGTTGGTAGCTTCCTCGTGCTAGCAGATGCATGAAAATTAATTCCAGGGCGAGAATTGTTTTGTCCAGTCTGACCAGTCTATTATGAACTGTTAAATCCCATTGACTCTCTTGAGCTCTGTAATGTGTGCTCAGCCAATACCTGCTTTCCAGCAAGGCCTCTACAGTTACTTGGAAGTGATACAAAGAGAGAAACCCCACCACCTCCTTTAATAATTTTTTCCAGTGGTTAGCCAGCCTCACTGTTGCAAATTTGTGCTTTATTCCTAATTAGAACTTGTCTGGCATCAATTTCCAGCCAGTGATGATGCTGAGCACAGAGGTGGATGCCTCTTAGGTCTCTCGCTCTTTCTGTCACATAATTGATTTTTCATGAATATCATAAAGTAAAGCTGAAATTAGCCCAGCAAAGCAATATGAGACATGTTAGATCAGGAAGCCTTCCTGCATGATATGAAGGCAATTTTTCATCCTATTTATTCTAATATTCTATTGAGCTTTGCATCAAGTTAGTGGATACTCTTTAACCGTGACTTCCTCTGAGGCAGCACATTGTTGATGCTAATACTGAGAAAATATATTAATCATTTGGCCTCTGGCACACTCTGCCTTCGGTCTCTTCTTAGCTCATTCTCCCATATCTCAACAGGATGGTAATCGACATGCAATTTCTCTATCTCACTGATGGCTCAGACATGAATAATCCAGATCTCTGTTCCACAAATGTGGGCTTGTAAAACTGGTGCCTCTGGATTGCTTTGGGCTCCTCTGCATGTAGGTGCACATCCCTTGTATGTGTAATTTCATTGTACAGGCATAGGGATGCATATGCAGATGCTCTCAGGCACTACATCTCATTTAGATAATAGCATTAGCTGATAGCAGTTGATTTACAAGGTCTCTTGATGTTTTCATTAAGTGGATCATTGATGCACTTTATTTATTTTTAAATGTTTGCACTTCAGGTCTAGCTGTAGCTCTTCCCATATGGAGCTGACTGGAGTTTTATAGTTCCGAATCCAAGGAGTAAAAACGAACCATGAGTTTCACCAGTTTGGACATTAATTTGGTAATTAATGGTACTCAGTGCCTTCCCATACACCTGACAAATCCAAACTGACTAAAAGTCTCTAAGGTCCTTTTCTGGAGAGAGGCCAGTGGGGCTGTAAATTTGATCGTGACAGATTTCCTGGTCCAGGATGCAGTTTGTGGTCAGAAGGATCTATTGATAGCATACCAGAAAAAGCAAGCACCAGAAAGTCAGATTTTGTGCATCCTTCATATTCCAGCATTGATTCTTCCAGCTCTCCTACACCCAAGGTATGTATTTCAGCAATCTCAGTGTGGAGTCTATTTCTTTCAGCTATTGGATCTGTTCCACTTGGTTTAAATAAAGGTCCTGACTCTAGAAATGTTGGCATGTCAGGAATTTCTTCAATTCTGAATCAGAAGAGAGCATATTTAAATGTTTCGTGCAGATCAGAATTAAAGAAAAATCTTGTTTTGGAAATTTCAGGAGAAGCAGATTTAAAACTATTAAAAAACATATTTTTCCTTTTAGTGAAATCTAGATAGGATGCCAAATGCCAGTGCTGTCTTGGAAACACACTTATGATCAGTGATCGCTTATCCAGTCTCAAATAAAGCAAAAGTATTCAAAACATTAATAAAAGTATCTGTTTGTCTCTCCTCTGCTAAAAAGCTACTTATTGATTTTTTCCTGTGCTAATACAGTAGCAAAATTTGAAATGTTTCAAAAACATCCCTTAGAGCCACACAACAATAATTAACAGCATAGCAAGTGCTGAGCAGCAAGTAGCTGATAATGACAGAGTCTAATGTCGACTGAATGCAATTAATCGTGGATACTACCCATAGAGCTTTGGATTTATACTCAGCTATTACAAAACACTGATGAAGTCCCCTCTCGATCTTTCACAATGTATATATTAAGAGTAACTCTTCACCATAAGCAGAAGAAAGCAGAAGGAGTGCTTTGAGACTTGCATTTCTTAATATGTTTGCTATCACTCCATTATGCAGTTGGTGGCTGCTATTCTCTGAGGAAGGCAGTATCATAGAGGAGCAGGAGCAGTTCATCCCTCTAATCTTTCCAGCAGACAAGACAACCTGCAATATATATGCAGTCCCTAAGTGGCAAGTAAGTGCCAGTGTAAGATATGGGATACTTTACACAACCTAAAAACAACATTTCTTTGTCCAGTTTTGCTTAGGTTAACCAATGATCAGGGCTGTATGCATAGCAGTGTCTTTATAATTTGTATAAAATCCATTCTTTTCCTTCTCTGTTTTTTTCTGCTATTATGCTCCACTTGATCAGTGCACACTAATGGCTGTTTGGCACTTGACAAGTGACCAGTCTCTTAACCCTGAAGTGAGTTCAGAGCAAGTGAAAGGGCACAGGAGTTTGCCATGTTGCAGCACAGTTTCAAGAAACTCTTATAGATGAGTAAAGAGGATCTCAGTATTTAGAACTGTATCTCTCCAAACTCAATTCAAACACAACTCGCAGTCTTTCTCCCCAAGAAAGGTAACAGGGGGAAATAGTGACTTTTAAACTGAAGCATGCTAGGTACCTGTTCCTAGACGACCCATATCTCCTGTGTACAAAAGTCTGCTTTAACTTCAAAAGTGAATGCAAAAAAGATAGTAGGTCAAAAAAAAAGAATAATGATTGTTGACATAGATGGAAGAGTTTTTTGAGACTGACTTTGTAGCTGGGCTCTGAAAACTCCTTTGGTGATGAAGACATAGCTACAGAGCCAGAACCTTTTCTTGCTGCTGCCTCTACTTCTTTTTAGAGTTCACAGTAAGCCTGTGGAGCATATGAACATGAAAAGTTGCCTAAAGTGAAGGCTTAATTGGATTCCATACCTGATCTGATACTGCAGCAAAAAGTGAAAACCTGCACTGAAGTGTTGAGGGGTTTATTTATTAATTTATTAATTTTGGAGCACTTGAAGTGAGTGTTCTTAAACTGAAAAGGATGTAAATTTCAGGGGTTTAGGAAAAAAACAGTATTAAACTGAGGGAATAGAAAGGAAAATTCCCATGTGGCCAGAATTCCTTAGTTGAATTTCCTCAGAACTGGAGAGTATGATATGAACAGTTGTTTTCAGTAGGATATTATATGATATGCAACTTTTGTCTAACTTTCTGAGGTAACTCATACATCCTAAAGCAATTTCATAAAAAAAGTCAAGAAAACAAAGCAAGAAATAAGATTTACAATATTTCTTTCTAAAGAATGCTTGGGGTTTTTTTTTTCATTGTCATCTCTCTTTCAAGCCGTTCCTGTATAGTGCTTTGGAGAGTGATAGATAGCCATTGCTCTCCTAATGCCTTGCTTTAAGTGCAGTGTGATTCCCTTGTGCCTGATTTTCACAGCTAAATTGAAAAATGCAACTCACTGGAAATTCAATTTTCAGACAAGACATAAAACTTCAGAGCACGGGTGGTAATTACAGAGTCTACATAACTTTCCACAGAAGTAGAAAGTCCTTATTCCATTTTCTTAATCATCTTGTATTCATGATTTTTCAGTAGTTCTGCATATTCCAGTGAGTTTCTTTTAATAACATCTTTCTGATTAGAATGTTCTTTTTTTGCAAATGTGAAACAAAGGAAATAATTTGTGGGGAAAGTACCATATGACAATAAACAAGCAGAATAAAAACAACCAGTGGGGAAGACTGAAATTTCAGTCTACTGAAATATTGTTTTCACAGAAAAATAGTATTTTGAAAATCCCCTGTGCCTCCATAAATAAATTAATAAATAAATAATCAGAAAAAAACAATAGAAGTCAGCCAAACGACTAATCAAAGTGTTTTGAGTAAAGGGAAAATTTAATTATGCAGGGGTTTTTTTTCAAGGGTGGTGTTTGTCATGTGTCATTCCAGTCTAATTAAAGTAGAAGACGTCTTTAATGCCAAAGGTACCTGGAAGCTGAAATGATAATTTTCTTTCCTATCACCTACCATTTTCTTTCTTCTTGGGATTTTTTTTTCACAGATTTCAGTGTAGCACACCTGAAAACAAGAGAGATATCCAAACATTTTTTCTTCTATGCAGTCTTCTTGATTTTACTCCTTACTGGACTGAAATCTATTCGTTTTGTCATTGGTATTACTGGAAGGACTGATGAGAGGATTTTTCAGATCAAATGTCTATCTATCTAACATCAGCATAGGATTAATATTTTCCCTTTGTTTGCATATCAAAAAAACATAAAAATAGACCTAATTGTTCAAGGCAAGGAATTGCAAACTATCTGTGCCATACTAATTACACAACCTGGATTTTTCTTCTGTCTTATCACTTATTATCAGCACTTATTTCACTTGTTCCACCTCATGGAGCAAATGCTAGATGAGCATTAGAAATCTATGTCTTATTCTGCTACACCTAAAGACATTGTCCCTTTACTTCTCTGAGAGTGGCTGCCATGAGTCTGAATCAATGACTCCATATGTGTGTTGTGTTCATGATGGACATTTAGTCTTCCAGGTATAATTTCCTGTAAAGAAAAGTAATTTTATTTCCAGCTGAATAGGCACTCTATCATACTACCCAAATCAAACAAAGTTATTATTTGGCTTTTTGCCAAGTTGTACAGTATGAAAGGTCATATTTTTAATAGCTTTGTGCTCCATGGTAATCAAATTTGTAAGCCTGGAGAAATAAACAACTTGAATATTTCAGAGTTCTCTGTGCACATTTAACCATTGGTGTTCTGTTCCTGTGGCATGCTGCAACAGCAGGGCAGGCTGGGCTCTATTCTTACCTTGGCTGTCAGCTTTGTACGGTTAGGTGTAATCTGCTATTCACACAAGAGCAGGACTAGCTGATTTGAACTATAAACTCCAGTTTGGGGGACTAAAAACTCCAGTTTTGGGTACCTTTTGAGTACCAAAAGGTACACTTCTCTATCAGGAATCTGCTGACAGGCAAGCAAGGTTACATTAGTGTAAACCTGGGTGCATGTAAGCATTAATAACTTGCTCAAGTCAACAATAATTAGAAAGAACACCTGCTTTTAAAAGTCATTTTTCTTCCGGTTGACTGGGCATTGCATTTGTGGGAAACGGATGCTGATTACATGCAAATGAAATTTCTAAGGTTTCCTTGTATTTCATTTTTAAAAATAATCGTGCCCTGTTGTGCATCAATAATAATCCAGCTCAGTAATTGTTCAGCCACACCTGTATGTCAAAAGAAAAGAGCTGTGAAAGCCGCAAATCCTTGAAAAGTCCAGAGGAAAAGAGAAAATTTTGCATCAGCACTCAGTTCTCTATCTTCTTAAACATTAGATTAACCTGAGGTTTTTGTGATTTTATAATAGCATTTGTTATGAATTGGCTTAGAGTCAAGGTACAATCTGACTGGTGAGAGGAGATGAATTATTAACCTGTAACACAACGGCTGGGAATTGAGGCTGCCAGACAGGACTGTTAGTGCGATGGGTATTGATGGCTTCTTGATGGTGAGCATTTTGTCTGTCTCAGAAGAGCTGAGGCTGGTGCAATAGCCACACTGCTTTGGTAACGATACCTTTCTTGGTCAATGCTTTCGCTGGCCTTTTTCAGTTTCTTTCCTGAATTTTACCTTTGGTGGTCAGAGGTTGAAGTCTACAACCTTTGACCACATTTCTTTACCTGTACAGTAAGGCAAGACTCCAGTCATAACCATTATTATCATAACCAGTATCTCTTGCATTGAGTTGCTAAAAATAGTACTAAATACCATTTAGGATTTATTCAGAAAACCTAAGCAATATTGTCATGGAGACAGAAATCTTGCTCACCTGTTACAGATTTCTTTGCTACAGTGCACTGCTAGAACTGGAATTTGTGTTTTGCCTATACAGCATTCACTACAAGATTTGAATTCAAATTGCCTGAAAGTGTTAATTTAAACTGCATTGTTAAACTATATGATGTAACTCCCTTATTCAAAGTGAAAGAGGTCTTCATTGGATTTAGCTTAATTCACTTTGGAAATATCCATATAGAATTGCCATGCATTTTAAGTAGTCAGCTTTAAAAGCTCCTCCAGTGTAACTTACCTGAGTATTGCTCAGACTGTTCTCTAACAGGTTCTCTGATAAAAAGCCTCGCTGTGCCAATCCTGTTCTTTAATAAGCATTAGAGAAGCAGCTACGTGTTTTACCTCTGTTGAACGGTGCTTGCCTCGTGACTGAGTTTCATCATAAAACATTGTAGAACTCAGAACTCACCTCAGAATGACAGACATTGCTGTCTGCTCCAGCGTGATCCAGACTCCCTCCTGCAACTGCTTTCACACGGCAGGAAAGCCAAACCCAGCCGTCCTGGCTGCTTGCTCCAAGCACAAGTCTGTCAGCTCTGAGAGCAGTGGGCAGGGGGCCCTGCTTTGCATTTTGAGTAAGTAGGTCACAGAAGAAGTGGCTTTTGTGAGGTGAGCCTGCATAACTTAGAAAATTACCATTTGTGGAGAATTAAATGGATGCTCCAGTGCTTGACAAAGGTTCTTCAGAAGTAGGGCTTTTAGGAGTGCATTGAGAAATAAGGAAAAAGTAGTGCGTTTTGATTTTTACTCTTTTCTTCTTAGTTCTCCAGTTTGTAGCCATCTTTTCTTCCAATCAACATTTTTTTCTTGGCTACTGAAGCTTCTTAAATACAATACATTTGGTTCAGAGGTGTTTTTCCCTTTCTTTGATATGAAATATATTCTTCCAGTGTCAGCTTCTTCTAATCTACATTTTAGTTTCAACTAATTATCCACAAGTAACTTGCATCATCAAATAGAGAATAGGATTTAACTGAACAGAAATACCAGCAGATTCTTGATGTTTGAAATTAGGCAGCACAAAAATTTAACACATACGAAATGGAGTCATGAACATAATTACATTTAAAGTTCTGTGACTTCTTGTTGCCATGTTCATAATAAGATCACCATCATTTTGGTGCTGACTAGATACTAAGCTTCAAAAATCATTCTTCTGAGATGCAGTTACAAATATTTACAAGACAACATTTTTTTTGCCTGTAGATAAATTTAAACTTGCACAACTTTGCTCCAACAGGAGATACTAGATTGAAATCTTTGAAGAGGTGAGTAATATTTCCCTTAAGGGAAGGTTGCTTTCTGATGCTTTTAACAGAACGAATTAAATCTCTCAGTGAAGATTTTAACTGACAAAAGACTGATTTTAAATACTTGCTCTGTTTTGTAGAAAAGGCTCCAGGCTGTGACTGCTCTGCAGGCAGCGTGGTTGTGTACAGCCAAACAAACAGCCCGTGACACTGACACATCACTCGTGTGGCAGCTCCATTCTGGATGAGGTGATTGATTGCAATCCCCTTTCAAGGGATGCTGTGGATAGAAACAGTGTGGCTGCAGCCAGGCAATTAAAAAAAAAAGGTAGCTTCAAAAATTTTCTCTTTTAGGAAGTGTAGACTGTGACTTACTGGTTAAGCTCTGACAAAATGATCAACACTTGATACACCCATCTTTGGGAGCAAAGTTTGTGAAGACAGTGGTGGGATATCTTACATTTTCATATGTTTTGCTGTTTCTCTCCAAAGATGTCTGTGAATCTGTTTCTTACTGGCCCATGTACCAAAATGTTACATGATGTCACTGCCTTTCCCCCTTCGACTGCTATTTCTCTTCCTGGACTAGAGATATATACATATTAAACACTGAGGTCAGATAAATTTCTAATGTATGTCACATAGTTACATTAACAGTTTCTCTGAAGAAAGAGATGGTGGTGTCAAGTGTCAGGCAAACCTATTCCTGCTCCCCCAAGTGCTGGGGGCAGAGATTACAGCCCCAAGCAGCTGTGTATTTAATTGTTTGTCTGTAAAAGTCTGATGGACTGCATGATACTGCAAGTGATATGTATCTAAACCAGAAGAGGAATCACTTAGCATTTCCTTAATTGCAATAATGTCTAAAGAAATAAGTTGTTCCCTTAGGACTTCAGGCTGCAGTGTATAACTTTGGGCAGTCCACATATGCATTTTGTAAGGACACAGGCTCCAGACCAGTCAAAAAATGCGTGTGATATCTGGTGAAGGACCTGTCATAATCTGAATTAAAACATTTCAGTGAACAAAGGAAAATGGTAATTGTGCTCTCATCCAAAACCAAAGTCAAATGTTGTTGTGAATGTGCTTCTAATTGTTTGTTTCACAAGGTGTTGCTGGCACGACAGCTCTCTGGGAAGGAAGTATTTGTGTTTAAAGGCATCTGAGAAACACACAGAGTCACAAAATGGAAAGGGTAGAACAAAGAGATGGGTGGGGAGCAAGGGACAGGGCAAGGTTTCTTTTGCTTGGTTTCCCTTCCTTTTCTAGTTGAACATTTGTATTGCAACAGCAAGACACCAAATGGTTAACAGCCAAAGACAAAACCCACTGTGACCGTCAGGTCTCTGTGCAATCATCAGCAGAACTAGCTATTCTAGCCAATTTAATAGCTTGAAAATGAACTCATTAGTGGTCTTTTATCAGTGGAAAAAAGTCTATTAAATCCGGATGTGTGAAGAAGCAGTACGGAGACTCATTTCCATCCCACTTGTGACCTGAACAAATCAGAGAAATGCTTTTCAAGGAACGGGGTCAGGCTTGACTGCAATAAGATATTTTCTACGCACAGCACCCAACTTGTATCTTTCCTTCAAGTTTCTGATGCAGTTAATTTTAATTTACAGTCTATTTGTCACTCCCCACATCTCTCCCTCTCACCTCCTTCCCAGTACCACTGTCATCCATAAACATGTGAGCTGTTTATACTTTATAAAGAGGAATTGTACTACAGTCTGTTGGATTTTTTGATAAACCTGCCCGGTGATGGCCCTCGGACAGCTCTGGACTTCACTTCTCACTAGCTGAGGGAATAAATAAAGATTCAGATCCTCATCTGAAAGGTAAAGACCACAGCAGAATGATGCTGATTTACATTAGCTTGTGATCTAGCCAGAGCTATGGGCAGAGGCAAAGCATAGTCCAACCTTCTTTCTGCCCCTTTGGAGAGCAGAAAACCAAATGTGAAGTGTATGAGATGTACTTCCCCCAAAAGAGGCAAAGGCATGGTTTCTGTCAGGATATTGACATTGTTCTGGAATTGCCTCAAAATTATCTGGGAAAAGCTCTTCTACAGTTCTTGCTTCTGGCATGATGCACAATGTTGAGCTAATAAACCTGAGACTAAAGTACACATTGCACCCAGAAGGTGGTGTATCTGTGGGATAACAGTTCACAGTGAGTTTTAAACCTTTAGCCTCTTGAGAAGTATTTAAGGACTGTCACTGACAGAAATATTTAAAAAAACATCTCACATCTTGGCACAAAGGAGTTAATTATATTTGTATGACTAAATCTAAAAACAACTGTTTCAAACACTTTTAAAAGACCGCATTTCTACAAGGAGTGATACTATTGTTCCTGGAAAGCTGTAGCTTTCCCTGCACACATAGTGGAATAGCACTGTCTTCAATTCTATGGGAAAGGCTTTTTTTGCCCTTTTTCCTTGCGACTATTTGGTCAAAAGTTAAACTTGTAATGGAATTAATTAATTTTTTTTATTTAATTCCAGACATTTTATGCACATGTATTTAAACTTACATTACTTAATAATATACTAGGATTACTTAATGGCCTCTCATCCTGCCCTGAAACATAACCCTATTATTCCAGTCTTAGCTCTCTTATGAATAGAAAATCCCAACTATGATAAATTCCTTTAAAATGATGCTGGGATTTTACAGAGAGTCTGTGGGCTAGTTTGAGACCACCAAACTCATTTACTGCTGTCTGTTAAGCCAAGCGTGAATCACAGATCTCTGGGGTGGAAATTCACTTTATTAACCCCCTGGGTCACTCAGCTACCAAGGCAACAGCTTTCTGTAATGAGTAACTCCATAACTAAAGCATCAGCCACATGAAACCCAAATGCCTTGATTAGAACAGAGGCTGGTAAACCTCAAACCAGGCACATAAATACTTTCCAGAAGTTTGTTCACCTCTTGGCAGAAGCTGTTCTCCTTCACTTGGTTTGAAAGGAACAAAGTTGAAAATTGTTTCCCAGCCTGCTTTGGCAGCCCCAGAGCCTGCCTGATAACTTGATTCACATCTCAGCCTCACAGCACACTGCAGCAATTCTCCTGTCATTGCCTTGTGTGCTCCTTCTTGCATGCCCTGGTCCTGGGGGATGCCCGTCAGCCCAGGATATCTGGCCATGTTATTAGCTTGTCTTGTAGATGCTGAGAGAGAGCCTATCATGCATTTTATTGTGTATCAGAAGAAGAGACACAGGGGATGCTTTATCCCATGCAGTCCAAACCTAAATAAATTTGGAATTAAGACTAAGTATTTATTTAATATTCTAAGGTAAGCAGAAATCTCCTTTACCTAGGAAAAAACATTCCACCGTTAGGACTTCTTAAGTCTGGTTTAATTACTGGATCTCTCTCAAAGGCATGAAAAAGGTCATAGAATTACAAGAATATGGTAGCCAGGAAAATTTTGTTGAAAAAATAACTGTCTGTCTGATTTAAGGTGTTAAGATTTGTCTCCTTGTGCAGCAGTAGATGTCCTGCAACACAGGCAGAGCACCCTTGGACGGGTACCATTATTACAGAGCATTGCTCAATCTGCCTTCTCACTGAAGCTTTTGACACGCTGTAAATTTGTTTGCAAAATTCCACTGTGCTTTACTTAGCACATCTACAGACCGGCAGACGTGCATTTGTTGCTGAGAAGTAATTTTATGTTATCTGTAGTCCCATTTTTATGTTTCAAACTCTTTCTCCACACATCACTGGGAATGTTAAACTCTCACAAAGCAAGGGGAGAGAGCCATCTAAATAGCATGCATACAGATAACATGCTGGCTTTTATTCTTTGTTCTCACAAAGTATGTACTGTACAAGAAAGGAACATGGTCACCTATCCCCTTACTGGAGAAACTGTCATTCCTAATTCATTTACACAGGGTGTTTAAGATGCCTTGAGCAAACTAAAATAGCTTGAAAGGAAAATTAATCTAGTTTGACTGGAGAAAACTAGTAATTTTTCTGGAAGTGTAACACATTTGTTAAAGAAAGAGGTTGTGCTGCTTTGTGCAGGGTTGTTAACAAAACCTTTTTCCATGCCCATGGTGCACGACTGACAGTGCAGGCAGCACCAAGCACCATCCAAGCCACAGTGATGGGCTGGATGCTCTTGATGCTCATTTTGGATCTGGACTGGGTAGGGCCATGCAAGGTGACAGGTGATGTTCTTTGCCCACTGTCATGAGGAACACCTGAGCCGCCCAGCCCAATGGTGGCAGGGCAGTGGCACCAGCTTTGGATGTCTCCCAGTAATCAAACTGGGAGAAATGAAGGAGCAAGTCCTCTGCTCCCAAGAAGGAGGACCAGTCTGGCAGGGTGGCCACTGTGGAGAAGCAGAACTGCTCAGGAGTGAGCTTCCCATGCTGATTTCACCTGTGGCCCTGCCTGAGCCAGCTGTGTTGAACCTTGAAGGGCAGAGAAACTTCTCTGCTACAGAGTTGTGGAAGAGGTGAGTGTTCGGTGAGAACAACTTCTCTGTTCTGCCTGCTTTTCTTCTCATATGTCAGGGAGCCCCGTTTCTGTGGCTTTTTGTGTTGAAGCTTTTTGACTTTGCTCTGTGAATAGGGACCTAAAGCAGTGGTTTTTCTAAGGGCACGAGTGGAAGTACTTAGCAGAAATTAACACACTATTTTCCATTAAACTCACCAATTTGTTCTTTTTTTGTAGGGGGGCAAAACACAATACTGACCTGTCCTTCTGATATGTACTGCTCTCTGTCAGTGTGGTGGCAATGTTCATGTGCTGTTCCTCAAAATAAGAGTTAGATTAATCAGTGGCTAATGTATCACAGTGGCAACCCTCTTTTAGGTGGCTGAATACTTTCAAAAGTACTACAACTGTCTTTCTAATGGCTGTAAGGTGGTATTTAATGATGTATAATGGCAATATCACTACCTGAAGAGCATTTTTATCATAGAATCATAGAACGGTTTGGGTTGGAAGGGACCTTAAAGATCATCTAGTTCCAAGCCCCTTGCCATGGGCAGGGACACATTCCACTAGAGCAGGATATTTTTTAAAAGCACAAAGTGTTTTTAAGGGCTGATTTCTGTCCTTTTTATTCATGGATTTGATGATCTTAAAGGTCTTTCCAAACCTTAATAAATCTGTCTTTCTATGGAAAATATTTGGACTTCTGTCCTTCTTTCCTCTGTATTCCAGGGAAAAGTTAGGGGCACAGTCAATTCTGAAATTGCAAATGTACGTAAAAAAAGGCAACCAACCATCCAAACAAACAAACAAATCCCAAGATGTATGATTGGGGTTTTTTTGAAAAAATGAGAAGTACAAGCTTACATGATTTCTCATGGAAAAAACTCTAGATGTTTTAAATAAAGCTTTTTAGAAGCAAGGTGAACAGACTTCAGCCTTTATTTACAGACTACAGAAATATTCCAAAATTTTGTCCTGGGTCAATGAAGAAATATTACTTGGGAAATACTGAGGTAAAATCAGTTTGGAAAAAAAAGATAATTTATCCATTTATATATTTTTAAAAAAAATCTGTACTATGTATATGTAGCATCTCAATTTTCTTTACAGCTTTGCAAATCACCCTGCCATAGAACATCTTATGGATATTTAGAGCTAGAAGTTGCTGCATAGCTAAGATACTTATTCTGGTATCTCACCCTGAAAATACATTAATGAACCCTCACAGATGTCCATGCCATTACTTACCCCTGTAATGTTGTTTTCTGTGCAAACATAAGTGGTCTCTGTATGCTAAAATAGCTGCACCATTACACTGGTTGCACAACACCTGTTGTGCAGGTTAGTATGTGTTACATAGCAGCAACACAAAAATGGATATTTTCTAGGCACCAGTCTTTCTGGGTTCTGATTTGAGTGCTCTAAGACACCCACATTTATGCATCATAGTTTTTAGAGCATGAGGCTCTTAAAAAAACACATAGGTCATAGGCTGGCATGGTCATCCAGAAGGTCACATCCTTATTTTTAGTGATTACTGATGTTGTATGCAACCTAGCACTGTTCTAAAGTGGTTATAATTAGATGCTTTTATAATTTGTTGTTTTATTAGAACCTCATTATTATAGTAGTACATTAGATTCTAATACCTTTTCTCTGTTCCCTGTTCTGCTGACCAACTGGACCTGAACTGCAGTTCAGGAATGTGTCTTTTGTTCTGCTTTGATGGGTGGGAAGCAGAAAGAATTAGTCTGTCTGATGAGATGGGACTGAACGGTTGCAAAAATCCCCAAACAATGGGGATTTCTACCTCCTTAAAAAAAAAAAAGTGCATCTCATTAGTACTCTGCTGTCATTTCCTGCAGGTTATCAGCTTTAGAGAACTCCTTTTAAGTGCCATGCAACTGGTTTTAAAATAGGAAGAAATTATCTTGGAACTTTTGAAGAGTATTGGCATTTTTCCTTTAACGAATTAGAAGCTGAAAGAAGACAAGAGAAAAAAAAAGTGTCTTGTCTCGCCTCCCTGCTCCATCAAAATGCTGTCTTTTAGGCAAGATCTTTCAGGGATACACTGTCTCCTGACTGTTATGGCTTATACCAGAGAGAAACACCTATGAGAAGCTGAGAAAAGCAATGTTGTTCCACCAGTCTGCAGACTACTGTAAGTATTAATATGGTCATGTAAAGATTCCTAAATAAATTACAATGATACCGAAAAGATGACAGTAGTATCTGATAATGACTTACATTTCTGAGACCCCAGTGTCAAAATTTTTTTGTTCAGACAGATGAATTTCATGCAACTGTTAGAGAAACTACAGTGGCTGTAACTCTTGTGTTGCTCCTGTCTAATAAGACTGAGCTTTGACAAAGTGATTGCATGATTATTTTGATTTAAAGGAAAGAGAGGTCATATTTTCCTGAAGAGAATTGTGTCTATGGAGGGACATATTATGTAATGCTGGCTGTGTTTAAGGACCAAAAGGGTCTTAAGATAGTACTGATTTAATCTGATGAGTAGATTTTCTGTTGCAGCCATTATTAATTGGAGTGATCACTACAGCACTGAATGTTCTCTTTATTCCTGAAAATTATTCTGGCATAATTGGTTCACTCTGACTTCAGCCTGCCTTTTTATAGCCACTGTGAGTCCTGGGCAGCAGAGTCTGAGGTGAGAAACCCAGCTCATAAGCACGTCTCACTGTACTAGAGGAATGCGCAAAGCACAAACATTGAAGCGTATGTGTGAGTGACAGGGAATTGCTCAGGCTCAGTTTGAGCTGTATCTTTCAGCATCAGAGTCCAGCTGGTAAAAAACACACCTGGGAGGACTCATCTCGGAGCTGCTGCTGCTGCTGCTGCTGCTGTTGGCCAAGAGCAGGGGCAAGCACAGCACAGCTTTGAGGGAACTCAGCAACTCCTGGAACAGTACTATAACTGAGGTTCCAGGGTTGCTGTCTCCAAAATTGTTTTCCCCATACCAGAGTGGGACACATCAGCTTTCAGCTGACTAAAAATCACTCAAGTACCTCACCTGTTCATTCCTGTTGTGCTTTACATTTCCATTCTGTGTTTCACACCAGACAATGTAATGGAATCTCTCTAGAGGACTAATATAAATAAGTTTTTCCCTGTGATTGGAATCCCAGCAGCAGTTTGTACGGTGCAAGAACAGACAAAGTGTGATTCTATCAGGCCTTTGTTCCATTTATTCTCTTTGCTTTCCTGCTCAGTTAACTTTTAACAAGAGTGAACTCCTTTGAACAAGCCCCTGTTCATTCATTTTAGTACTTTCATTTATCTCCTGGTGCTCACTGTGGATAGGAAGCCTAGAGATATTTCATTAATGAAGCATGTGAAAGTGAACCAAGTGGACAGAGAAAGTTATTAATTAATTTTCATGTTTCTTGGGTATCATGGTTGTGCAAAAGAGTTTGGCAGATTAAGAGCTCATTGTAACCTTATCCCAAACGCTAACTGAATGAACCTGGAAGTCAAAGTACTTAGCAACCTCTGTAGCACACAGAGCTCACACCTGCCTGCTGGGAGTTGACAGCAACATAAGAAGCTGGGGTTTGTCTCATCAAGCGTAAGCCACAAACACTGAATGGGGAATACTCACTTACAATAACAGAAGAGTGTCTGTAACTCAGATACACAACTGTCAGCAAGCAGCTTGTCATAGTAACATTTGAACTGGTGTTTTGATGTACACAGCACAGAGGTAAACTCCAGTAATACACCTTTGTAGTATAAAAGGGGATATATACATGAGAAAAGATTCTGAGATTTGTGAGTACTGTTTTTACTGTGAAAAACCAGGACTGGCCTCATGGCTACCAGGAGACGTGTGTGGAGCTCAGTCCTGTGTCTTTGACAATGGACATGAGGGCAGAGCACTGCTGTAAATGATTTGATTAGTGTACAGAAATTGTCCAGCTAAAGACTACTTTGTATGATAGCATAAAGCCAGAGTCCATTGATTTCAGAGCTCTTTTGAGTTTACTGTATATGAGCTATTCTTTCTAGAGCTGCCTTGATGTAGTTTTTCCAGGTTTCACCTGATTTATGTGCCCATTTCTGTAAGTGCTAAATGTCCTTCAGTCATAGTTAATTGAGTCTGAGTTAAAGTCACCCACCACCCACCACCATAAGTATTTAGCTGCTAATCTCAGTCCCTGTTACAACTTTTTTATTATTATTATTATTCACTGTATGTTTCATCTCTCTGCCTGGATTCAGTTTCAGAAAACTCCCTGTTCTGTTCCTCCCATTCTACCTCCTGAGAGACACAAAGCCTCTCAGCATTTCATTTCTCTACACTGCACATTACTTTTAGAGCACTGATCAGACCTGCAGATCTTCCCTTACCTAGAAAGCTGTTCCTATTTAAAAATCTGTTTGGATACTGTTTTCTACCTCTTAAATTTAGGTAATATTCCATTTTCAGTTGGTATCTACTAGTGTATTTTGTTTTCCTTGAACAAATGCTTCAGTACAGGTCTCTATTCCCCTCTTACTATGGGTTACCATTTAATGACCTTAAATAAGCTTAAATGCTGAGATAGATAGATACATAGATAGATAGACTCTGCTTCCTGCATTTAATATAATGTGTTGCCATGGAAATAAGTTCTTACCTATCTGACAAGTAACACATAAGCCGAAGAAGTTATTGCCGAAACAGTTCAAAGATTGGAAATGTGATATTAAAAAAACTTTTTGCCACTGAGCTAAATTATTTATTTTGCTACTCTTTTTGCTGTTCTGTCTTTTCTCTCCTGAACCAACTTTACCATCTCCAGTCCTGCTAACAGGACTGACAGGCATGTCCTATTGATGTTTTTCCTAGTTTTGCTCCATGAGCTGGATTACGTGTTACTGAGCAATGAAACTGGCATTTGGTTCCCTTGTCTTGCTCTCTGCTCCCTCATCATCAAAGTCTGAAAGACTTTACTTCATCAAAGATCCATCAGTTAAGGTTTTTTTTGATCCTGCATCTAGAATTTCACTGCAGAAATTGCAGCACTGCAGGAAATGTACCAGTTGGGATAATTCACAAGCTCCTCTCCTTCTGGGGTTTACAGACTCATCATTTTAGTTTGTCCTTGGTACTTCTCCAGAACTCTTTGCCATTGTGTGAGTAACTCTACTGGATTAGCAATTTAGGGTTTTGTTCCTGGTGTTTTCTGGTTTAATTTGTTAGATGGATTGAATAATACATTTAAAATATCCACTTGTCAGGGCAGAGCTAGACAATTGCTACCCTGTGTGTGTTCAGACACACACTGAAGCACCAGAGTAAAAATTTATCTTTTACCTTAATGCTCTCATGAGCACTGCCTTTGATTTAACCCATGACACAGCAGTGAGGGCTGTGCACTCAGAAAGAACAGAACAAGGTCATCTATGCAGTGGAAATGGCATGAAAAGCAGGAGCAGTGTGTGGAGCATTCCCAGAGAAAGAAGAGACAAACTATGCTGACCCTGAAAGCTTTTCACTCAACCCCGTACTAAAAGAGACATTCTCCAAGATTATAATTAATTCATTTTTACTTTGCTAAAGGCTCATGTGCCGAGGACTGTGCCTTGGTAACCAGTCACTACCTTCCATCTTTGCTGTATGCATATCAGCAGTTTGTTTCCAAAATGAACTGACTTTCATCTCTGTGATGTAAATGACTGAGAACAGTCTTAAGAAAAATTCTGGCTGACAGGAAAGGACATGGTAGAGTTTTCATAGCAAGTAACAATGAACCACAAGTTCAGGAAACCTGAAATCCCCTTTTTCACTGCTGGGAAAGCTCACTGCTTTCTTTATTGCATATTAATTTAAATTTGGAAGGCAAACAGTTACGAGTGAAGTGGTGCTGCTCTAAGTATGCAAGGTGTATTCGTCAAATTCGTAAGAAATGTTGTGCTAAGAACACAGGTAAATTTATGGAAAATTTGCAAGCTATTTTTGGGGGGTTTACCCAAATATTCAGTACTCCCCAGTCATTTTCTTTTAATTAGCAGAATGATTTGTCACCTCACAAAATGTTACCTTTTTCCCTAGCTTCTGGTCTAAGAAATACGGGAAAGTCATAGCCAAATTGGTTACCCTATTATTCTGGTCTCCAATGAAAATTACTCTAATTTAACCAAATAACTTTATGTCATTATTAAGTACTCCTTTGAAATGTGTCTGATTTTAAAAAAAAACTAGGTGTGTCTCAGAAAATCCAAATTCAAAGCAGGAGAAGTACAGCTAAGGAGTCAATGGAGTTCTGAATTTCATGTAAGTGTCAGCAAACGCACTTTTGGTGCTCTCCATAACAAATGAATTAGAGATAGAGATGAGAGTTCAGGAGCAAGGAGGCAAGACCAATAGGATGAGTATATGTCATGTAAGTGAGTAAGAAGAGCATTTCTGGTATTTGCATTTAATTGTTCCTGAATATTTTTCTTTAAAATTAATTAGTCACATGGAAACCTTGTGGTCCACAGTTGCAGCTAGTCTTGTAAGCCTTCCTTCAGCTGTTAATGTTCACATTTTTGGAATGGATCTTTCATGTTTGAATGTATTGGTTCAAACCGCTTAGTTTCACTTGGCTTCACACTAGAGGTATTAAAATTCCTGTTATTATCTTTCTTTGCCATACTTTGGAAGAGATCTGGGGAATATTCAGTGCAACTGAACTTAGCTTCTAAAAAGAATTTTATTATTTCAGGATTCTTGAGAATTCACATAAGAATTTTAAAAATAATGGCCTAACATATGTGTGGAAAATATTCTCAATTTTCTTCATTGAGCAGTGCTAATGTGCCAGAATAAATCATACTTAACTATTCACAAATAAAAAAGCCAAGCTAGTCAACTTAAGTAACTACCTTAATGGTGAAGCTGCATCTGACTCTGATAGAGGGTTCTCACTTTAACATTCTTCTGCATATGTTAGAAAAATACTATATTAGGATATTGTATTAGGAAAATTTTTTAAAATGTGGTTGAAACAAGCCTCATGAGGCCTTCAGTCCAACCTAGAGTCAAAACAAGCTTGTGGCCAGCACTGGACTAGGTCAGCATGGATGTGTAGCCAAGGATGTGATCACCACAGCCTTGTCCTGTCTTACTTTCCTATTGTGGAGAATTTGGCAGGTAGTCATAGGATGTTACGAGATCACCCCTGAGCCTTCCCTTCCCCAGACCAAGCAACCTCAGGTGTCAATGTCCCATGCTCTGGGCCCTGGACCCTCTGTGTAGCCTTGAGCTGGGCTCTCTCCAGGATAACTCCTGAGCAGGGGGACAGAAACCTGGGCACAGTGTTCCATTGTTAAGCTTCACCAGCACCAAGTGGAGGTGGGTGGTAACAATTGATCCTGGCCTATGACCCAAATTCCCCAAATTCTTCTTCAGGAAGCCTTGAGTATATTTTGCTTTATTTGCAAATTATTTGCAACTCGATGTCCATCACCACCCTAGGTCCTCTCCAGCACGGCTGTTACTCAGACAGTCACCTCCCAGTGGTTAATCCTGCCTTTCACCTCTTGAACCCTGTGACATTCTCCAGGTTTCCCAAAGTCTTGTTTCTTCAACCTTTATCTGCTGGAGGGCAAGTCAGTCACCCTAATCTGGGATCATTTGCAAGGATGCAATTCTGTCTGAGTTCTAGAGGAAAATATCAGGCAGTCTAAGCCCCACAGTAGTCCCTGGTATATTTTTGACAAAGAAGTTGCTGTCATACAGTCTCCATGATGTAGCACATAGCTTGAGTTCTTTTTGCAAAAAGCATATTAAAGAAAACAAATAAATGACATATTCCCTGTAACCTCTTACAGTAGGGCAGAAATGTTCTTTGCATAACTCTTCTGGATTTGGACATTATTTTCCGTCCTCATTTGCATGAGTAGATAATCTGTTCTTTCACAGTTTAACAATAGCAATCAATATTATTTAAAAGGTTTCATTTTTTGTATCGAGAAGTCATGACTTTGAGAGAGCAGGATTGATTTTCTGGAGCCTTGCTAGCTAATAAGTATCATAATTTTCTTCTCATTTAAAGAAATTCCTTTCCTGTCCATCTAGGTACCAAAAAGCTTTAGTGAAACATTATTAGTGTTTAAGAGGAAGCGCTGGGCATTTGTCAAGGGCTTTACTGCTGGCAAACTGCAGGGTTTTACTTCAAATTTCTGCAGACTGTGTATTTTAGTATTCACTCTGTGCTAAGAAAGTGATCTGGCAACTAATTATCTAAATAACTTCATGTCAACTCCAGCGCATATTCAGTGAATGTTCAGTGCATCTGTTCTGAAGTGCTATAATTCAGACAAGGACATACACAGACCAGACTGGAGCAAACACAAGGCTGGAGGAAGACAAGATGCCTGTACTTTCCCCTGTGCTTATAGTCAGCAGACTTTAGTCATGGCAAGATTCAAGCTCATATTTTCTTTGTATTTTATAAAGAAAGCAAGGGCTTGCATAATCAAAGTTCTCCTCAGGAATGCAGGTGGAGTTCTCTTCAGGACACGGATATGCAGATCCAGGCTAACTTGGACAAGAAGTGGCAGCTTGGCCAGGTGCCCGATGTTAGTCACAGGAGAACTAAGACGTTCTTGCTGCCCCTGAGGTTACTGTTTTCCAAGTAATATCCCAGGGGAGACTACATCTTCCTTGGTTAATGAGAACAAATGAAGTTGCCCCATCTTCTCTGTATCTCTCTTTTTTTCTCTCATTCTCTTTCTCTCTTACACATTCCTGC
>NW_008237221.1:4095125-4110007 GCF_000691975.1 Corvus brachyrhynchos | reverse complement strand
CTTTGCTTTCTGGGAGCAGGCATGCTTGACATTTTACCAGTAGAAAATAGGGCAAAAATCACCTTTGACTAAACTGATTTTTAGATGGGTTCTTAATGTGAAGTGTTGAGTGCTTGCATGTCAAATGATTGTCTTTTCCTAAGGGTTTTGGAGAGCAAGAACCCAAACCTGAAGGGCCTGCACAGTCACGTAGCATTTCTTCCTTTGTGTCTTACTGTTTGCTGATGACAGCAGAGAGATGGACTGACTTGGTACTTTAACCAATACTGTAGCCACGAGTCAGGTTTACTTTTAGATGTTGAATGTGCTGGCAGGTTGCATATGTGTAGTGAGTCTCTTGGAGAGTGAGCAGGTGGACTTACACATCGTTGTTTAAAGTTGGCTCCAGTCCTTTTGCAGAACCATTGCCATGTTGTTATCCTGGGTAACTTGGTAGCTTGAGGGCTGGACAGTCAGTGCATGTGGTCCCTCCCAGGATTTGCTTTCCAGCTCTTTGCTGGTTTATATCCACCTGCTTCCTTTTGGAAATATGGTTAGACTGTAGGACTGGAGCCATCACCACTCTGTCAGTGATGAATTACCAATGTGCTTGTCATTCCCCTGATCGTGCCGTGACTGCTTTGTGCTGCCTTTAGCAGATGTTCTTTGATGGAAAACTTGTGAACTAGTTAGGATAAAATTCTCATCTGAGACAGTTTAGTAAACATCTCTAGTCCCAGCCTCAGGATTCAATCAAAGTGTGGAGTCTTCTGTTTTTAACAGTGCTGGAAAGCCTGGAACACTTCCCTACCACTAAGTCTGAATGTTCTTCATTAAATATCAAAATATCAGGAGAGACAAGATACTATGAAAAGGTTTTCATCAGAAATGTTCATCCTCGAACTGTCCAAAGTAAGGCTGAGGTGTCCAGTGAGCTGTCAAAGGCTTTGTTTTGGGTCCTTGTCTTTGTTTTGAGCAGTCCCTGTGTCTGTTGCTGGCATTGTTTTAGATTTTCAGAATTATTTTAGAAATTACTGGCAAAATCAATCAACACTGGAAGAAAACGCCACCATAATTTTGCTGTACATTCTACCGCTTGCCTCAGTGTCCTTCATGCTCTCATAAACCACTTTATCCAAATACCCCATCTTTGTCCAGAGTCTGCTGGATAGTAGGAGAATATTATATATCCCTCACCATATTTTTGAAACATCTTCCTTCATCAGCACCAAAGCAATCTTTTTTTGTATTTGGATTAGAACAAAAGATTTCTTAGCCACCGTTCCTTCCATTTATGTAGGTTTTATTTTAATACTTGAACAGCTATCCTTATTTACAGAGGAGGACTAATATAATGAATTAATCTTCTGCTTAATTTTATTAACCCTCTTTTATCTAATAGTGTTTTCTCATTTCTCTATGTTTAAAAATAATGATGATAAGCATTTTCTCTGATGTCTGTGGTGCAGTACATACAAAAAAGATTTTCACACATCGCAGAATCATGGAACAGTTTGGTTTGGAAGGAATCTTAAAGATACCTAGTTCCAACTCCCCTGCAATGAGGCATCTTCAGCAAGACCCCACCCCATCAGTGCCCCATCCAACCTGACTGTGGACACCTCCAGGGATGAGGCACCCACTACCTCTCAGGGCGACCTGTTTCAGTGTTTCACCACTCTCATCATAAATTTTTCCTTATACCTAGTCTAAATTGACACTTTAGTTTTAAAACAGTAGCCTTTGTTCTGTCATCTTCCTAATGAAGTCTGGCAAGGCAATTGCAATTCCTAGAATAGAAATGTTTGCTGAATTTTACATGTTTGATAAACATCTTAAAAAAAATAAGTGAATGTTAGCTCTGATAACAGAACCCATAAAGAGTTCAGGGAAGTGGACAATGTTGGCCAAACAGTGAGGGCAGATTCACCTCCATGCGGATCTGCAAGGATTACTCCTGTGGGAGTGGTCTCCACAGGCAGCTTCTCATGGTTTCTCTGATCCAACTGCCAGCTCGTATTGCTCATGGCGCTGCTTTGTTAAGAGAGAATATTAAAAAATGGTGAGTTGAACGCAAAAAGGACTCCTGAATTTTTAGGGGAGTTGAGTACCCAGGAGAGTGTAGCTCCTTTGGCAACTGTGAGGCTTGGCTCTTGTGTGCAGGAGGAGGAACAGTGCTGAGGTTATCAGACTCTCTTTGCCATCTGCAACCATCCATGCTGTAATTTTAGTTACCAAGAGGTAAGCAAGCCTGGTCTCTCTCATACTTCTTTCAGATCATTGTGGTTCTGTTGACTTTCCTTTCAAGTAGTGTGAAAGAAAAATTGCTGTATTAATAAGGAAACATTTTATTCTCTGTAATCACACAAAGAATAATATTTTAGAGTGACACAGGGTAAGACAAAAAGCAGTAGTGTAGCTGAAAGTCAGACTTGAACATTCAGTAGAAAAATTAGTTTTTGGGATGCATAGAATTTCTGTTTAGGCAAGTTCAAACTAATTTTATGAATCGTTCACCCAGCTCAACTTTCTTTTTCTATCTCATTTTCCTTTTACCAGCCAAAAGCAAATATAGAAAACATCAGTAGACCTTGAAAAAGCACTTTAAAATTGAGCACAGGGTTCTTCTTTTTTTCAATATATCTCAGCTAAATTGAAACACCACTATATTTTTAAGATGACAGCTTTCAAGAAAATATGATATCAAGTTTAACGTTAAAAAAAGACTATGTTTTAGTTCAGAATTACATTAAATTAGGAATTTATGTAATGATATACTCCAGAATATGTTGCAAAGAACTATTAAAAGACACCTACAAAAATGAAATGCAGCATACCAAATTATTTAAAGCTCTGCATGTGTGTTGCTTTGTCTTTTCAGGTTGTTAATTATTAAGTTATAAACTAGAAAGAACCTAAAGCCAAAGCCATTCATAATGATGTTAGATTGAAATGTATGCTGTTGTATTTGTGAGCACTCATTTCCTTTTTTTTTTTTTTTATTACTTTCGGGTGTGAATTGACATTTCCATCCCCAAGAACAGAAGTTTCAAACAAATTCCTTAGTCCATAACAGTAGCCAAGCAGCTCTTTGCCAGCGCTGTCAGATCTGACCATGGCCTTTTGTACAGGAGATTCTGAGTTAGAAAAGTAGATATAATTAATTGGCCCCAAAATTCAGAGGTGGGGGTAGCTGGCAGTTTGGTCAGACCTACTGATACCTCATCACATGATCACGATACCTCCTGAACCTCATCACAGCTGTTGCTGGGGTGCTTAGATAAGAAGACGAAGTTCACCTTCTTAAATGAAAAATGTGTACCCTCCCCTGGGGTTGTCCAGTTCCTGGGCAGGGTCTGAAACTGCCTGTCCTGCCTAAGGCACAAGGCAGTCTGTCTTTATGTGCTGTCAGCACAAAATCCTCATCTTTATGTCTTCTATGCCCCTGCTTATCCTGTCTGCAGGACATGGGAAAAACAGATTTGCCAAACTCACCTTGTGCAATGCTCCTGTTTAGTTCTGATCTTGGCATGAAAAATCCTTTTTCTGAACTCCATAAACTTGAAGAATTGCTTAGGTTGATTTTGTTCTTTCGAAAAAAGGCTGAAATCCCTCCTCTCTTCCTGTCTGAATGAGGGCTGAGGACATTCACTTTAACTGAAAGTTGTTTGCTAGTTACTGTTTTAACCAGATAGAAACATAAGTTTTAGCCATAAATTCTTGCAGAGTGTTGCTAGAAGTTACTGTCTAAGCATAAGGCATCACAATTTCATTTCACTTCCAGGAACTTTTGCATTTGCTCTTTCCAGAGCAATTCAGTGAAAAATGTGATAGTATCATAAGCACCGAGAGGCAGAGTTCTGATAATTCAAGATGCAAATTGTTTCTGCTAAAATTTACTAAAGTATGGCTTTGATTGATGTCATGACTGAAAACTGCCATGACTGATGGCATTTTGATGGTGTCTGTGAAATGGAATGACCTAAGGCTTCAGATCATCCATCATGTGCAGATGCTTACTTTACTGCAAGGGTTCCCCTTCCTAAAAAGTAGTTTGCCTGGATGGGTTAGATTTGGAGCCCCAGCATTCTCCATGCCATCCCAACTCATATCTAATTGAAGAAACTCAGCACTGCCAGGTCTGATGCCCTACACAAGTTCTAAGTTTATTTTAGAACTTGTAAAGAAAAAGAAAATGTTGACACACAGGGGTTGCAGACAGATTTTCTCAAAAATCTGCACCAGTGGAGATCCCTCTGGCATTTAGAATTTACCCATGGTTTAGTCATGGCAGGATTCTTTTCTGGACTCAGTGTTGGTATTAGGTATTGGACCTAAAAGTTAGAAGTTTCTTTTCTCCAAATGAAGTTCACCTGTAACTAGGGTATTTTTTTTTTACTGAGGAGTAAGGTGCTGTTAAGGAAACATCAGGGATGCTCCACTAGGGACTTTGCTGTTCATATTGATACACATGTAAGGGCTTAGATGACTATGCTGATAGCCGCAAGCTAAGCAGGTAATATGGAAGTGCATAGATAAGATAATGTATTTTGTACTGTTATTCTGCTATACTGTGCGTGTGATAAGTTGTGCCGTGCTATTTAATTCATACTTACTGTGCACAAGATTGATAGATTCTGCTTATAAATAGCCAAGTACACAGACAGAGCCAGTCTTAGATTAAGAAAAAAAAGTCAAGGGATTTGATCAAAAGACCCTGCAGGCCTTTTCAGTCCATTTTCCTGACTAGATTATTGTGTGGTGCCTGACCATATACCCAGTTTACCTGGTCATATCCCTGGGATGGGAGAACTCAACTCTGAAGGTGCAAAGGGTGCCCAAAGAGGTAACAGCTGCAGAGTGGAGGGGTTACTCCCTCCCACATCACTCTTACTCTAAAGTAGAGACTAAGCTAAGACCTTTGCCCTTAGTCTGGGACACGTGGTGGCAGCTGTGAGAGGCAGGAACTTGGGGATGAGTGTAATGGGGATGTGATGAGGGATGGGAGAGGGAAGAAACAGGGAGCCAAGTCTTGGACTGAGGACTCAAGCGCAATCAAAAGTGATATAGGTTGGGACAGAGGAGAGGACACTTGACAGCATGAAAGAAGAAGACAAATTTGCATTTTTAGGACTCAGCTAGGCCCAAAATGTCTAAAGCCTAGCCTAAAAGCAATTTTCAAATGTTAGCTTATTTTTAAAACTATACTTGTGATATTCTAGTTCTGTAATACTAGATGTCACCTAGGGGAAAGTTAAGATCACATGTTAAATTTTCATGCTGTCATAACTTGACTGTTATTCAAGAAACATTTTTACCAAGGGGATTTGTATTTGCTTGTGTGACTCAACATGCCAGCTGACTGAAGGTACTTCAGTCACATCCTTTTCTCTAACACTGACTAGATGCAAGATGCTCACTCTTTTGTATACCATGTATACTTAAGAAAAAATATTTCTCCTTAATAAAAATATCCACTCTTGCCAAGAATAATTTTAAAAAACCAGTGTTGTACAAACTCAACAAGCACAACATATCAGTTGATCAGAATATGTTTCTGCTTCATGCTCTCAAAGAAAACTTTTCATCAGGGTCCACCCCTCGTAGCATGACTGCAGATAGGATAAAGAGCCTGAGACACCTTTAATAAATGATTAACTTGAGAGAAAAACGCCTCTGCCCCACCTTGGGAATGCAGATGTGTCAAAGGTGTATAGGATCAATCTCCCCATGGTGTTGCCCCATTCTCCATTCAGAGCCATCTTTTGCCCAGCAGTTTGATGACACTGTCCGTGTAGCCCTGTAATGGGTATTGCCATTACTATAGAACATAGGCTCTGTATTGAGTTTTTAAGGCCTTAGGACTGAGGCTTGATAGATTTACCCTGTCTGAACTTCTGTTGACTTGCCTGCAGCTTTTATTTCCCTGGTTTATCTGTGATAGCAAATTCCTTAATTGAACAGGTACCTGTGGCTAATTTTTTTATTTGTTTCTCTTGGTGTGGTACAACCTACAGCCTTACACAGATATCAGTAACAAGCAGTTATAGTAGAAGGACAGAATAAGAAGTAGAAGTTGTATAGCAGTGTAGAGTAAGATATTTATGGTTCTAACAGAGCAATGTCATACAGAAAAATGCAG
Source organism: Corvus brachyrhynchos (assembly GCF_000691975.1). Lineage (NCBI taxonomy): Eukaryota > Metazoa > Chordata > Aves > Passeriformes > Corvidae > Corvus > Corvus brachyrhynchos. Next base: position 4,103,886 of record NW_008237221.1, on the reverse strand, counting down.
ACTTGGAATGATAGCAGATGCCTTGTGAGATGGAAACAAGATGGGCACAGAGACATGCAGGCCTGGGGTGATGAGAGATAAGGCACAGGTGAACACTGGGGCCCCTATGGCTATAGCCAGCTCAGAAGTGGGCAGTTAAAGAAATGCAGACATGGAGATGGAACAAAAATGTGTCTGGGGGTAACTCAGACAGCACAGAAGTAGTATCAAACATATGCAAAAGCCATTTTGTAAGAAAATTTGGATGTGTCGAGCTGCAGACCTGTGAAAAATGAGCAGTGATTCAAAAACATGTTACGAAGCATTTAAAAATAACCTGAGTTCATTCTGAAGTGAAGAAGAAGAAACTACATGGATATCATGCTAATCCTAGTGCATGGTGTCTAACAAAAGGTGTGTGTCACAGCAAGGTGGAAATACATTACATTGTTTGGCTTGCAGTCCTTGTTGAGCAATCCAGGCATATTCTGCTCTTAACATTAGAAACGTAAATATTAAGAAGCTGGTTTGATTGAAGGTGATCTAGTGTTCTGTTCTGCTTCAGTGTTGCACTAGCTGGGAATAAAGTCAGGTGAAACAAATGTTTGTTCAGTATTAATGAACAAAAATGTACCCTACCTTGGCATAAGACAACTAAACCTTAATGACAAAGAGTTGCATATTTTTGTTCCTAGCACACCATCATGTATCGACCATGGCTTTAAATTCCTGTGTTAGACTTCATTATGCATGAAATGACACAGTTCTGTTGATACAAATCTCTTACCTTTAATAAGGCAACAGAAATGAGAAAATTGGCATAACTGCGTAGTTTTAAGTCAGAACGGGATTTCTAGCATCTAAGCTGTGTTTGTCAAGACATCTCAGGATCTGAAAGAGCAGAAGAGGCTATTAGTTTTTGTTCTGGGCACTAAATTGGTACAGGTGTGACATGCTCCTTGTGTAGTTCAGTGTCTGCTGTCTCTGGCATGTCTCTGAAATCTCCCCACACACGGTTCTGCGCACAGCTGGGCAGGCAATGTGGCTTTAGCTGCACTAGTCAGGCTTTCAAATGAAGTTGGAGCATAATTAAAGTCAGTGTAAAATAACCCACAAGGCAGTAACACATTTCAACAGGCCATAGCTCTTTTGACATTTATATCATAAAAAAACATATTTTCTCCTCAGGGGTGCAAACCCCAAAGGTGTTTGATCTGACCTAGCTGGGGAGGCTCATGACCTCCAAAAAGATGTGCCATGCCTTGCAGAATTCAGCTATAAGGCAAGAAAACATGTTCATGTTTCTGTTTCCCTGCCACAGACAGCAGCCTGGCTCGGGGCCTCCACTCACATGCAGAGAACAGCGCAGAAAATAATAATTCTGTTCTGCAGAGGCAGCAATGCTTTGAATGTCACCTCACACATCAGCTACTTTTTTGCCTCTCATGCGTGGAAGTACTTACGCTTCCCAGAGTGGTAGAGATTTTTTTGCCAGCTCTCTGAACTCATCTGGACCAAATGAGCTTTCAGGTGGTAAAGGTGTCTAAACAGTAGACAATAAAGGCCACCCAGGAGTTTTCAGACCTCAAGTGGGACATTTCTCCAACTTGGGCACGAACAGAACAAAAATTAATGGCCAATTCAGGGCAACTTCTCTTTCCTCCATGAATGCATAGTAATGGGATTCCTGCTTTTTTCCCAGAGGAAAAAGTCTGGTTTGGGATAATTAGTGAACTGGTCTGCAGATGTTTCAAAGGGTTGCATCATGCTCCTCTGTTCACCAGGGCTGTGTGGTCACTGTGACTGAGAGAGTAAAAGAAAAAAATCTGTCATTTGATTTAGAGTGGCTGCTGAGGCAGAAGTTACACTGCTGCATGCATAAATTCACTCCCAATTATTTCTCCAAAATGAGAGTAATATAGTGGGTCTAGAAAAATATCTGTGGTCAGGACAAAACAAGTAAGTATCCTGCACTAATACAGCTTCCTGACACTGGTCTGGTTGGTCTGGAGGATAAGTGGGAATTCATGAGTAAAACCCCTTCTGGGAGAGATAGTCCCATCTGCCAAGGTCTGTATGAACTTTTGTGGGGTGCAAACTATGAGCAGGGTGGAGGTGGAGTATTCAAGAGAAGCCCCTAAACAGACAGCAGAGGCACTCAGTCCCTTTGCACTTAAAGTGTTCAGGGTGCCTGGAGGCTCCATCATTTTCTCACTAGCACAGAGTGATCAGCCACTACTTAAACCATATTCCCATCTCATCATCATGTAAATGAATGTGGCGTATTTCTCTGAGAGGTTATTAGACTGCTAAGGCAAGTATTTTTGGTTTGACTAGAGTAAGTAAATATGCATGGACTTCAGATTCCAGACATACTTTCCATTTTGTTTACAGAAGATACATAGAAAAAAACTGATGGACCATAATCAGGAGCGAATCAGAATGAATGAGAAGCCTCTCAATATATAAAGCAGCATGTTCACCAGGGTTGATATAAAAAGGTAAATAACTTGAGAAGAATGCTAATCTGTCAGTATTTCTATATACTTTTCTTCTCAGGGGTTCATAAATCTCTAATGAAAAAGAAATTGTCTCAGAGTGAAAGAACAGTGGAAAAAATTTGATATAAAATTATTTAAGCATTGGTTTTAATTCGAAAATGTTTTTGGTGTTTTCCACTGTTGCTTTGTTCATCTTCAACGAAAAAAGACAAATAGTTTTATAAAGCAACCCCGAGGAGGTAAAAAGCTCTCATTTGAGCTCAGCTGTTCAAATTTAGACTCCTCTGAGCTGTGCATTTTCCCTCCCACTGTCGTGCTGGGAGGCAGCAGGAGGGAAGGCTTGGAAGGAAGGGTCGTCTTGGCTGCCTCGGCTGCTTGCAGCCACGCACGTGGGTCAGGGCCCTTCGCTTGTACCTGACCTGCGAGCATTTGGTTTCTGCTGAGAAAATGCTCTCAACATCTGTGCATCTGCTGATGGGCATCTGTGACACTGGCAGTGTCCTGGTGATGGTGTGCTATTGCACAGCCAAGCTGAGCTACAGCCCTCCAGGTGGGCATTGTCCTGCCTGCTCTGCTGGTAGGACACATCTGGGCAGTTCAGGCCCTCTCTACATGAGCACACGGAAGACTTGTACGGGTTGTGCGAAAATGTAAAATAGCAGTTGAATCGAAGGAAGAGGAAAAAGGATGGAAACGGTGCATTAGGGTTTTATTTTCAAAGCATAATGCTGTTAAAGGGTACTAAATATAGAGTACTAAAGAGACAGATGGCATAGATATGTTGTCAGAACTGCGTGTTCAACATATCCTGAACTAAAGGGGCATAACTGGAAAAGACACGGCTCAGTGGTGTGCACCTTTAGATACCAAAATGCCTCTTAAAAATTTGGCCTTTGGTTTTTTACATCTACATTGTAAAACTTGGACACCTCTAAACTTCTAAGAATTTCAGCCTTCATATTCTTTGCCTACCTAGGCTTTCCTGATATTTTATCATTGGTATAATTAAACAACAGGAAAATGGCAAGTAATTCTCTAATTGGAATGTTATGATTTGATATTTTCTAAAGTAATTTTTAAGAATTATAAAACTGCTCTGGACTTCATGGTCTGTAGTTCATCAAGAGCATTGAAATAACAGGTAATGTTAATTAATTCAATCAAATGCTTATTAATGTGTTTTATAGGTAATTGCAGTGGGTTTGACTTTATTAAAATAAAAATGGATGTATTTTTATTGTGACACAAGAAAGTACAATAAATTAATGGTTATGTTTTTTTCTGCAGTGAGAACATGTATCACTGTTCCTTTGAAGGAGTAATGACAGATAATAATTGATTTTAAAGATACCACCAGAAAGCCTTAGCCAATGGAGGGAGTGAAACAGTTCCAGAATGGACAAAAGAAATAAACTATTCCTTATAAATTGCTATGTGTTATAAAACTACTTCTGGTAGCTGAATATCTGCTCAATACCACAAACAGATGCTTATAAATTTTTTCAATACTTAACCAAAAGTCAACATGTTTTCACCTGATGTTTAACTGCATCTGACAAAAATGTTCGGACACTGTGCAAAAAAACTATTGTTGTCTTACAAGCATATTTAGAACACTGATAAGAACAAGATTTGGCAGAACATTTACACTATCCAAAATGAAAAGTGTATAGTTCAGCAGAAATTAAGAGAAATCCCACCAGAAAGAAAATTTCTACTTCAAGTCTAACTATATTTGCTTGCTTTTCCTGTGATCAAGTTTAATCCAATATAAGGAAGGTATTGTATTTGTGGAGGTGTCTTTGGAAAATTGCAGTTCTATTTCTTGTGAAAAACAATGTTTGTTTCACAGTGGGCAGTTCCTGGGTATTGCTTTATTAACTGAATTTTACTTCATGCGCTATATTAATTCCATAAGTTCATCATTCTTCTGTGCACATCTGTGTTGCTGTAGGAGCTCTGAGAAAATGTGTAGAGAAGGACTGCTGCTGGTTGTCATGTGTGGCTATGGTGGGACAGTATTTGGCTTTTAAAAAAGAGAAATAATTCCAGAGATTCTTAGAGAATACTCCAGGGTTCATACCTCATAAGCTAAATAACATAAAAATAATCAGACCAAGCAATTGTGGAATAAGAGATCCCCAGGAGTTTTTACACAGGTATAACTACTACATCTGTAATTACATCACTGAGTTGGCAGATTAGACTTACCAACAATTATGAACCAAAAGACATTCTGTGGTTGCTGCCCCAGGATCCCTTCAGTGTTGGTGTGAAAACAGAAGTGTGGAAGCTGAACATCAGAGGCCACATTCTGTGAGAGAAGGTGACCTTTCAAAGCACTGAAGGGATGTGCCCCGCAGGGTAGGAGGCGAAGGCGTCACCCCATGATTGCTGTGGGAAGTGATCCCCTTCCAAAGCCACACCACCAGGCACATTTTGTGTTCCCCTGTAGTCTTGGTTTCAAGGGCCTTAATTTGGTTGTAAAAGAAGGATTACATTGTTCTCTGGCTTGGTAGCAGATGGTCACAGTGCCTGTCATGGTGAAGTTACCAGCACCTTCTCCCTTGTGCTATGGCAAAGGGGTTGGGAACCTCTTGAAAGGGCAGGAGTGAACAGTTTTCTTAAATTGCAGGTAATTCAGCTAAAAATTCACCATCAGGGCCCTGAATACACAGCAGTGGCAGTGGTCAGGTTTGATACCTAAAGGCATCTAAACATGCAGAGCTGTTTTAGATCCAGCCTTCTAGAAAACGTCCTTTGCTGCATCAGCTCTCAAATTTATTTTTCATTAAGGTCCCTCTTAATGCCCAGATTTTCAAATTCTTGTACATTAATTTGAGATCCTCAGGCTTCAAAAGATGCGAGTGGTTTTGGATGTGTCCTGAATACCACCAGCTCTTACTAAATTAGTTAGAGCCAAAGTCACTTATTTTGCAAGCAGAGTTTAGTTTTATGTGTCAGGATGTTGTATCCAAGTTTTCAAAATAATGTCTGGATGAACAGCATCAGGTTCACCTGCTTTCATTTTCCCCTTCCAGCACAGGTTCCTTGCATATTTATTTTGTCATGATTACAGAAAGTAGAGCAAAATTGCATGTTTTCTATCTTAGAAAGTCTTGACACTTCTAATGGGAAATTAGTTGGAAAAATAATGGCCATCTAAAAAGCCTGATAAACTATGAAATGTCAGACAGCCTTTCATGTCTTCTTTTTTTTTAATATAGGTCTGTGGTGAAATACTTAAATCATTATAATTTCATTGTTTTAGAGCACAGTATGACATAAGTAGCCAGAAATATCTTGATATCTAAGTGCAACAGATGAATTACCTAACAAGACCATTTTCTAGAACTGATGTATAAAAACTTCATTAAGAAACTTCCTACAGATACATAACAAAATATCTTTGTTACAGACTAAAGTAATTGCATCCAAAGAGATAACTATCACACCTTCCCAATAGTTTTGTCTCTCATCTTTACCAATTACAGTGCAATAGTGGGCATAATCCTGGCAATTTAAAACACGGAGAAGTTTTGCTGAAATCATGGCTTTCACAGCATAATTGCCATCTCTAATTGCATAAATGCAGCCTGTATTTTTGCACAGTTCACCTAGGCAAGCATACCAACTTTAGCATACAACAAGCATTTAGTTCCTAGTCACACAGCTGACATTTTCCAAGACATTTTTGGTGAAAGTGTCTCTTTCCACAATAGTTTTTGACACAATGGGATCTTGATTACAGCTGCGATTACTGGCTGCTGTTGTAATGCAGAGTAGTTAATGACCTCACCTCCATGAAAGGACAAATGAAAAACTATCAGATAAAATAAATTAAAGGTGAAGAAGGGGTCTGATTTTGCTTGGAGGGTCATCATCTTTGGAGGGATATTTTCTTTTCTTTATTGTCAATCTCTCTTGGTTTTGCCTGTACTACATGTACAGTCTCATGTGACTTGGTGCTTTTCTTTTTGAAATCAATAATCAGTCAAATAATGTAGCACTTATCCTTAACCCAATACATTTTTTCTCTGTTCAGAACTAGTAAATATTACTCAAAACAGTTTCTTCTTTTTCCTTGGCACATCATTCACTGAAAATTATTCATATATATGCATCTCTGTGCATGAGGAAACAAACATATTTACATGTTCTTGGGTTGTTCTACCACATAAGTTAGATTGCCATATATACACAAGAGAAAAAAAATGAAAGATTAGCTTTGAACTGAGCAAAAGACCAAGGATTCTGTAATGACTGTTTTTTGGAAATGGGGCTTGTCAGATTCATAGTCATGATAATTACTCTAGTGTTCAGTGTTCTAATATTAGTTTGAAATTGTGACATTCAGGGGGATTGCTTATGTAAATAAACACTGTCACCATCTAGTGACCAGTATTTCCATGCTCCAGCATTTAAAATTTAAATTCTCCAGATACAGAATAATTCATAAATTTAAAAGAAAAAGAATAAAAAGCCTTAAAATTGAATATTTAGCCTGTTCTGCCTGCAGAGGTCTTGCTGAGTAGCTCATTTGAAACACAGCATATTACAGCACCCAGTCAAAGCTTTTTACTTCTGCAACATCTTCCTTGAGGAGGTTTCACAGTATTTTGCAAACGTAAGGAAAGTTCTCCTTGTTACCAGAGGCAGACAAGTGTCAAATCTATGGTACTAATTATGAAATCAATGTTTCATTTACATTTTTAGTCCCATTAGAAACCAGAGTTGAAAGACACTTTCAAGCATTACACCTGCCTGTTGGTGACACTGACAAATAGAGGTTTTACAGTTGAATCATAATCTTTAAAAATGTTTTCCCATCTTCATTGTTCCTCAGGGAAGAGCTTACATGAACAAGAGAAATACTAATACCATGAGAGCAAGGGAATATAGACTACATGCAAACTGCTGTCTAATGCACTATTAAATAAGCTGGCAAGATGGGTGGAAAAAAATGTTTTCTGTAATTTTTCTCATTACAAGTTTTAAGGAATTCTTTAATAGAGAGAGACAAATTTCTTATTCAGGGTAACATGATTTTTCTTGCACTTTCTGAACCACCTCTTTGGTGGTTTGGTAGATATTTCCCACGGGGTCCGGAGCAGGATCCAAACCTCTGAACTGGCTGTCCCTTCCTTTAAAAGGCTCTTATGTGGCTAAGGACAGCAAAGCAAGGGTCTCCTTCTGCCTCCCTCCAGAGCCATATGCTCATGTCCTTTGGAGCCCAAGGCTCATTTGAAGCTGGCCTTTTGCAGTGTAAGTGGTGCAGGCACCGCCACGTGCCAGCACAGCGTCCTTAATGGATGCGCCACAGAAAGAGAGTGACTCCATTAAACCCAAGTACAGCCTTTTAATTCCCTTTGGTCCTGAACACTCACTTATCACTATCTCACAGCATCCTACATCCAAATCAAACCTGCCAGCTGCTCCGAGCTCCAGTTGTATTTAATTTAGTTAGTTAAAGCAGCACCTCGACTTTTCCCTCCCAACCGCAGACAGGCTCCTTTCAAGCTATGCTGAGTGGGCGTTTTCTCTCCTGACATGAAAGGGCAGCCAATTTGTAAGGGGGTAAATTAAATTTAGGACACTTAGTTCATATGAGAGGAAGGAAAATCGAGCAGGGAAGTAAGGCAGGGGTATAATATTTATAATGTTCAACACTTGCAGAAACAGTAAAGAAATTAGATGAAAAACAGGTAGCAATTTTTGAATAAATGGTAATGTTGGGACTCTTTCCACAATAGGCAATTCTGTGTCTATTGCTATCACATCATGGGTTTTGTAAATTCTTCTTTCCATTCTTCAGGGAGAAAGAAAAATCAGGGGTGGATTACCCCTGGAAATCCACCAAAGCCCTAAACCAAAATATTTTACCATAAGTGTGAGTGGTCTGAATTCAAATTTTTATGTGCTTAAGAGTTCCTGTATGATTTTGAGCAAGTCAATCAGTAGTTACCACTTACAGTGTTCCACTCCTTCATCTGTGAAACAGGACTAGGTAATTTTTCTTTTAGGTCACCATTTACTGTCATCGCTCAGGAACCCTCTGAAGCACAAATAGACCATGGATATGTGCAGAACCTATCAAAATTAACTCTGAGGTCTATTTCTTTTTCAGTCTGCCTGCTTGAATCCCTTTAATACCAGTCTCTATAGAGCTGTGACCCTGAAGCAGGAGGTTATAAAGGAGGATTTAACTGTGGGAAAAAGTAGGAGTGGATATGTAGATGTTAGAAGATACTGAGTGATTGGTCAGCAGGAGGGCTGGCAAA
>NW_008237221.1:4082075-4095102 GCF_000691975.1 Corvus brachyrhynchos | reverse complement strand
CCTGCTGAAGTTTTACCATCTAAGATCTGTTCCCTAGAGAATGACACATTTGCAGAGAGTAAATGAGTGCAGCTTGTACTTGTGCAGTACAGCAAGCTTGTCTTGGCACACAAACTTTCTGCACGATGGAGAGACCACTGTTGTGGAGGCTGTTGCATCACCAACTTTCCTGGAAGCCCTGAAGTGAACTGCAGTACTTCAGATTCACATGTACATTCTTTGTATAGGTGTTCCACACAAACAGGAAATGTGTTTCCCTTGGTCAATTTGGACTGAATACTTGGTTTTTATCTTTTTGAAGACAACAAGTTCATTCGTATCCTTTTGCCCATCCCATGCCTTCCTGCCCTGAAGCACTGGCAGCCTCTAAAAGCAAAAAGACCCTGGGTTCATCCTGGGCAACTTCTCTTTGTCCTGTTAGCTGAGGCTGACAGTAAGGTAAAAATGTGTCTTCCAAAAGGGAAGAGCAGGTGGGCTGTTTAATTTTTTTCCTAAAGAAGGCAAAGGTGACCCCAAGATCAGCTCAGTTGGTCAGAGCATGGTGCAAATAACACCAAGGTTGTGGATTTGATACCTGTATGGGCCAGTCACTTAAAAGTTGGACTTGAAGATTCTTGTGGATCCAACTACGAATATTCTGTGAATATTCTGGGAAAAAAAGGTCTCTTGGCAAAGGTCTACTGACAAATCCTTAGACACCACGGTTGGAGTACGACCAATCACGTCCTCCTGCATACAGAGTCATCCATACAGCCTTAGGAGGTGATTCTTGTATTAAGACCTTTCTGACTCTGCAAACTGGAGCTGAATGGCAAACAGAAACTTTTGCTGAGTGAGGTCTGTTCTCTTTATTCCTATGTCTGTGTCCTGAATTTAGCTGATTAGATTAGGGCTTCCCCACTGGACTTTGGGATAAACAGCTTTGTATTACTTAAAGTTCACGGAATTCAATCTGCTGGTTTGATATACGAGGTCAGGAAATATTAAAAACATTATGCACACAAATACAGTGTTTGGTGCAGATTGTTCTTTTCCCCTCAATTGATTTGCCTTGGTGTCTTGTAATTTATTCATGCAAGGGAGCTGTGATGGATGATGTAAATTATTTTGCTTTTCCCTTTTGACTTAAATAATAATTGCCAATATTTTAGTGCAATATGGAAATATGGGGATAAGACATGGAAAAGTGTTGAAAAGTTAATTTTTTTTTTCTTTAAGGTTACAGCAATTATAAACATGAGTTCATTACTCAGAAATAATGTGTTTCTAAAATTGACTGAAAATTTCACTGTTTAAGAACATCACCTAATGCTGGGATGAGGTGCTGTCAGACACATTGAAATAAAAGATAATCAAATGGAGATACCTTTGTTGGTTGTTTTTTTCTTCTTTTTTTGAGCCAAGGGTCCTTTTTTCAACCTTAACTCATTGAAACAGATACAAAATTCATAGGTTCTGAAGATGAAAAACCAGATTCTGGCATATAAGTAAGCATTTTGTAAAGCTGCCTCTTATCCATCTCTCTAGGGATGGAAGCCTTGAAATAAAATTTGTAATTGGAAAATAGAATGTGAGACAGCCAGAGACAACTGAGCTGGACCTTGCAGAGCTGCTTCCATTCCCAGTACAAATCACTGCATTTTTGTGCAGAACTTACTCTTGTCTTCACTGTTACCTTGATTTTAAAGAACTGATTTCTAGCAGAGTCCTGTTTGATGTGTAAACTGTCCATAAAGTTTATCAGAAAGACTGGAGCAGTGTCCACTCAGGCAAGAGTCTCTCATCCAGAACTTGTCATCCAGGTCAGGGAGGGCCAGACTTAGCTGTCCTTAAGGCAGGAAGTGGGACAAGGGAACCAGAAGGCCCTGAAGTGACTCAAGTGACCTCAGTAAAGAGCAGCCAATCTGAATCCTCATCCCCTGGTGCAGTATCCCATGCTGCAGGCAGAAACCACACTGCTGGCTTTCTTTTCTCATGGGGCTGTAGAATTTGAGCCTTCCCAAAGCTCATCTTCCTTTTGCTGCTTTAGACACTGTTGTCTGGAAGATACCTATTTATAGGCCACACACCTAATTTCAAGTTTTAATGCTGAGATATGCTTCATGAGATAAGAGTCTCTGAAGGTCACGAAATTCTCACTCTTGATGCTCACTGGATCCCACACTGTGGAAGCCCTCTGAGTAGGATGATGGAGTGGCTCTGTTCCTATTCATGCAGAGTCACAAGGTGGGAGAAGGCACAGTGATTAGATGCCCTTGGTGAATATGCCTTCCCAGAGCCCATTCCCATGTCTCCTGTTTTCTGCTGTGACTACCAGGTACCACTGGGGGAGGAAGGACCTGTAACAGCATCATGCTTTTGTTGTTGTGGCCCCGTGATGAAAGGGGCTGGTGCTGGGTCACTGCAGGAAATAACCTTCTCTGTTGGGATATTGTGTTCCTAGTGAGGCCTACAGACTGACCAAGAGGGTGGAATTCAAACAGGCTCTTTTTCCTGGAGGAGGCGATTCTTCAAGTGCACAAAAGGCAGCGGTGTATCTGTATCAGAAGCAGTTGTCTGCCAGCAGTACAAAAGGTATTGTTCTGCTGTTTCCCATGGAACAAAAGCACATATATGGGAATCACAGGATGTGATAAAAAAAAGGGGGAGATGTAAAGTGGCAAAACCCTTCGTATACTTTCTCTTCTTGTAAAATCTAAATTCATCGCCTCAGATACAGAAAGTGCTCCTTGGGCCAAGTCAAGGATCATAAGATCAAATTCAAGTATGAAAAATAAAAAATCACATATTTGATGGATGATTCTGCTGTGCAGTGGAAACATGGGACTTTCAAATAAAAATGCACCAAAAAGAGGTGAGCTAACAATGCATTAGAAAGTGTGAAACCACACATTATTCAGGTAAACCTGTTCTTACACTGCTTTTGCAGATAATGTGCACGTGCTTTTACAGTAATAAGCATATCCCATGGATTTCTGTATTACCTGCAAAGCACTCAGGCTGATTAGGACCAAGTTTAATTTGGTCCTAATCAGCTCCAGGCAAGTGGACCGCGAAATTAGCTTGACACATTAATTTTATGTTTTATAGTAGGGAGACCTGCCCAATTTGCCTGACTATGCTAGACCAATTTTATGTCTCTCTATATACACATGAATTTATATATGTATTACATGTATTTTATATATATATAAAGCATTTCATTTGCCTCAAACACAGGTGCCATGATGTAAGATGTCCCATTTTTCCTTTGGACCACAAGCAATCCCTCTTGGGCCCCACATTTAAAGCATCACACTTTCTTTTAGTTCCAGTCTGCTGATGGTGCTAATGTTTAGTGACAGTTACTCAGTACTAATGATCACCTTTGGGGATTTTCAGAGTGCTTGCCTTTTGCTGGTCATTGGTGAAATGTAATCAATAAATCTGCCAGCCAGGCTTTTCCTCTTGCCTTTCCTATTTGAATTAAATGAACATCTCAGTAACAGATTCATAATGGAGTCCCTTTGCTATCCAGAGCCATTCCATGTGCAAGTAATGCTGGTTTAACTGATTTATGAAGTGTACCTTAACATTATAAATACAGATGAGTAATGCTCATACTAAGATTGTTCTTGGGTATAATTCTTGGTTGGAAAAAAGGAAGAAAGTTAAAAATTGTTTAAAGATTTGTTCTATTTTGTTCTCACTTGTTTTGTGATGAAGTGTTCCTATCAGCTATTCTCTTTCTAACTCACATCTGCATTGGCATGAAGGACTATGCCTTATTTTTCTTCTCTGACAAGTTGTTCCAAACATTTTTTTCTTTTCAGTTAAAAGTGGTGCATTGCTTATTTACTGTATTTTACATTCAATAACTGCCTTTAAACTTACTTTGCATAGTTTTTCACCACACAAAAGCTACTTGTGTTTTCTCTGTAGGGAGCAGAGGATGTCACGATGTAATTTATTATCAATTAAGAGTTAATAATATTTCATCTGAAAAAGTACATTATTTATTTTAAACTACTGTCCTTTGTGGTTGTATTTTCTACTTATGATTGTAAGAGTAATTTCTCTTGTCTTTCCATCTAATGTAGCATTCAAATACATGCTGAATGTAGTTGAGAATACTGGGCCTTTGACCAGAGGTAGAGTAAGATCCTGCAAAGCACCATGATAAACCTCCACGGAGGATTAAAGTTTTCTTCAAATTTTAATGCTAGAGAAACAACTTCCTGAAGACAGAGGTCTGTCTTCATATGCTAAGAAGAAGTATATTTGCAGAGATGCTCAAACCATTGATTTGTCTATCTTCTGCTTTGCTTCACCAGTGGAAAAGCACAAAGTTTATGTCCTTCTGTAGCTCATTAAGATTTTCTGAGCGATGACAATTTAAAAGATGAAATTTTTAACTAAATGGTTACAATAATTACAGTCTAAATGGGGTCAAAAATAGCTACACCTGAGGAAGTGGTGAATTAAGAAAAAATGTGTGCTCTCATGGCAGTTGCCCACTTATCTTGTCTGATTACCTGCTACTTTCTGGTTTATATCCTGAATAACCAAAGGACAGTTGGCTCAAGCACTTGTTCTTCCTGTCAGTAACTTTTCCAATGCAAGCCCTTGGAAGGCGTTTTTCTTTGAGAGCAACAGCAGAGGAGTGGGGGAGTCGCTGCCCTGGCTGAGCATCCCCTGCTGACCACGAGGCTGAGGATCTGCTCTGTGGTGCAGGTCTGTGGCCAGGACACCTCTGCTTTGGCTGCTCAACATGGGCTCTCTTGTCATTTCTCTCCTGCTTCAGTAGCCTCACCCCTTACATTCCCTGAGATTGCTATAAATGTATTAGGAGTTCCAGTCTCAGTTATATCATATAAATAATTCACACTCTGCTTTAGTCCTGGTAGGATGAGGGTCAATTTTTTTGCCAGTTCAGAAAAGTAAATGCTATCAACTTGCAGATGAACTGCACTTTCCTGGAATTCATGAGTTGTGAACACCAGGGAAAAGAAATGAAGCACAATGGAGATGAAAGAGGGTAAGCTTGTGCTGCTTTACGGTGTTCCAGTCTGGTGGTGCCCCAACTCATACACAGATAAATTAAATAATCTTGAAGATTTAGTCCTACTTTGACATAATTTTCTTATAAAAGCAACTACTTTAATTCTGCCAATAAAAAAGTTGTAATTCCATATCTTTTTGGACAAGTTAATCATAAATTTAATGCACTTAAGCCAAGGTAACCAAATACTGAACCTGAAAATGGTGTACATGTAATGAAGCATTTCAGAAACTGAACTGGGGAATAGGCTATGAACATATGCACATATGAAATGTGCAACACCTACGTTTGTGTTCTGTATCACTCCTCATATATGAGTTCTGTCATACGCATGTGAATAAGTAGCATATGGCTTTCAAAAAATACTCCTGTGGATGCTCTTAAAATACATCTCACAAGAAGTGATACCCCTCTTCTATGGAAAACTTCCCTAAGTTTTTCTTCCTAAGTGCACTGGTATTTTAATCTTTTTTCATCAGCATGTTTGATGTCCAAACAGGTTAGTGTGGGGAGGCTACTCAGTTAGCCCCCAAAACAGCTGGGAGAGAAGCCCACATGAACCCAAGACAGTGCTGCAATTTACAGTGGGGGAGAGCTCCCATGTCCACCGGGGCAAAAGGATCCTGCAGGGATCAAACACCAAGATCAGCAGGGTTACATATTCTCAGGTCCTCCTTCTTCTCCTCTGTTTATAACATAGAGGAATTCTCCTACTCCACAAGATTGGAAGAAAGAAGGGATGAGATTTTAGAAGCCCAATGAGATAAACATTGCTGAGGTTATTCCCATTGCTTCATCCTGTTGTGAAAACTTTAAGGAAACCATGGTAGCATCGCTCTGAGATGATGACACATGGCCAGCCCTGCCTGCTTCTTTCTGCTCCCACCACAGCCTTCACCCTGACTTGGCCATGCCAAGGAGAGAGGTTGTATTTAACTCAGAGATGTGATTAGAGCAGACTCTGCCATGGGAACAGCAGCATGAGGTAGGGACAGTGAGCCATGCATCAAGGAGAGGTGAGCGTGGGAGGGCTTGTCCCTGGGACTCTCACCCTTTGAAAAGTTGCTAAAAGAAACTGTAAGCATCAAGTGATTTCTGCTTTGACATAAAAGTGTTTCTGTTAAACAATCATAACAAATTACCTGAACAGCAAGACTTCCAACAGACCAAAATCCTTTGAGCAAGGCAACACAAGTATCAGGAGAGAGCTTTAGGTGGAACAGTGCAGTGCTGCTCCCCCACAAGCATCCCCTCAGCAGCAGGCACACCGGCTAGGAAGGAAACATGCCAGGCATTCCTCCAGGTGGATGTGTCCTCAGCGTGACTGTCAGGAAGGGAGCTGCTGCTGGGTTTGGGATGATTGAGCAATGAGGGATACCTGCAGGAGGCTGGGCTGCAGGTGTGTGATGGGCAGGGCTGCTAAGGCTGCTGTCCTCTGTGTTGGCACATTTGGGTTTTGTTAAGCGCAGAGCTGTGTTGCCAGTACTTCCAAAAGGGCATAACGAGAGCAAACTCAGCTACTCACAGGAGTAAGCAGCATGGCCAATAGAAAATACTGACAGGATCAGGCCCGGGGACTAAAAAATTCTCATTAAAATGTTTTCATTTTTTACCACTTCCATTCAGCTCTGTCAGCCCAGTTTGATAACTAACACCACTGACTTCAGCTGGGCAAAGATTACATGTGAATGCAATGACTGATGGATTAGGCCATGACATGTGAGGCGTATTTTCTATTTCCAGAACACTTTGCTTTGGTCTTTTTACAGATGACAATTATAGCATTTGTGCAGGCTGATAACACTACAGTGCTGCAAATACTAAATTAAATACTTGCTCTGGGTTTTCTCCCCATTTTCAGTAATTGCATGCATGCCAACATATTTTGAATCCAGTCCAGCATTTTTTGCACTGTATAACTTGCAGATATGTAGCAATTATAAGCCATTAAAATGAAACTATTTATGAAATGCAGATGCCAATTTATAACATAAATCAGTGCTTGTGTTATATTACTGAATTGGCATTTATTATGTAATTAATAATTAGAACAGGCATTCCTTCAAGCCGTCCACCATAACATAGGGCTACATTATATCCCTAAAGGGTTACTGTAGGTTAACATACTGTAAAGGTGCCTGCCTTGGGGAACCCCTGGGAGGCTGAGAATTTCAGGTGGGGTTTACTGTATGGAAAACCCTTTCTGCAGAAAATGAAATCTGTCCATAGGTGCAAGAAGCGCTTGAAGCAAGCTGGAACGTTTTTCTGTGCATCCCCAAGGATGTATAGGTGGCAACTGCTGTGGTTTTCTGTTTAGGGGCTGGACATGGCTTGGGCTACATGACACAGAAAATATGCATAAGAAAATAATTTTCTGTGGGGTGTTGCTGTTTTAACATGAGTGTTGCCTATTTCGATGTCAACATGTAGAGCATATTTCCATATACTCTACAATTCATTTACAGTTACCCATCCTGAGGCCATCTGCCCACACCTTAAAGGATAGATACAGAAGCAAAGAATGATTTGTCCTGTTTTGAGAGAGTATTCTGTATGGGACCTGACTTCATATAAACATGCCTGTGTTGTTAACAGAAAAGCCAGTTTCACTGTAATCTGACAGCCACGAGAGAAAAACCTGTTATCTTCCCGTCCTGGGGGGGCTGATAACACCAATCTTCATAGCATCTAAAAAACTGTGCTGAGGAATAAGGAGGGAAATTAACACACTTAGGAAAGGAAAATAATTGTTGCAAGTTATTAACATGTAAATCAGCTTTCATTAATGTGTTCTTCGGGGACTTTAATCTAGAACCACCTCATTCCCATTGTCTGACCACATCCCTGTGGGCCCAAAGTGACATGCAAAAAGGAAGGTTACTAAATCCAGCTTCCTTTTCCTCATTTTCTTTTTTTGGTATATAGTTTTTTTCATATAGGAAACCCATCTCAGCCTAGAAATGAAGGCATGTAGCAACTTTTTTTGTGCATCAAATGAGTATCTAACTTTTTCTATGTCGTAAAATAAAACCAAAAGAAACTAAACCACAAAAACATGCTGTTAAAGTAAGAGTGTTTGGATGAAAGCAAGGGGTTTCAGAGTTAAGTGCTTCATGTCCTTTAACTCAACCCCATTGTGTCTAGAGAGATTGCATTTTGCAGCACTTCACTCTGTGATCATTTCCATCCCTGCAATCCCAAACACAATGGCATGAAATAAGACTGCAGGAGAAGCATTAACTACTTGTTGCTGTGGGTGCTGTCAGACAATCTGGCTGTGTATTAACTTGCCGAAAAAAGAGATTCAAACTGCTGAGAAAAGTCAGGGCTTGGTAGTCCCCAGGGGGTCCAGTGTGCTGCTTAAGACCAAAAAAATTAATATGAACAACTGACAAAATACTACAGCATTGCCCTATTTCTACTCTTTTTTTTTTTCCTTGAAATGCATCTCTCATATTGCTAGCCCTCAAGCAACAGAAGTGTGAAGTGAATATTTTATACATATCCTTATACACAAAAAATTACATACATAATACATTATAGATCCTTTTACTTCCATACATAATATCCCACGTGGTGATTTCTTTCCCAGAAAAGGACTTGTGAGAAAATGGCAAGTCTATTCTGGGTTGTGACTGTAGGCAACATGTTACTAAACCTCTTGCCATCACAAAATGAATATAAAAGAAGCTGTGCACCAGTTCCCCATAATAAAATGCATTTTTGGTTTTGGGGTTTTTAAATAACTCTCACGTGTAGTTTGTTATTTCTGGAGTTGTTGACAGCAGTTTCAAGGGCTGCAAAAGCTCCATGATCAGTTCTGGGTTGCTGACATAAGGAAACTAGTGTTGGATGTGGTTCATCAGAGATCACAGTGGTCCTACTGCTACCCAAAATCGTGTGCTTCCAGTCTGCAACACATGACAGAACATTTGCCTGATTACGTATTCCTGTGGGCTCCAAAGGGGCTGAGAATGACCCTGATGTCTCTGAAGAGCTCAGTCAAGAGCTTTTATCCACAGTGATGGATCTCATAAAATTGGACTTGTGGGGATTTATGGTGGATGTGAAAGCGGCCACGTGAACTCCAAGATGTGGGGAGCAAATCAAGGCTACATGTAGCCCAGAGAAGACACCCTGTAGGCTGGTTGGAAGGGAGCACTACTGGAGACTCAGCACAAAACCTTCATGTAGCTGTTCCCAAAGTCTGTCTCCTCAATGTGTTTTTACAACCTGAGGCAATGGCTTGAATTTCAGCATGTATCACTCACCCAGAACTCCTGCCACAGTCTCAGAAAATCAGGCTGCAGGTTTGCTGTCAAATTTATTATTATTTTTAGCATGAGGCATAGTTTAACTTGAGTTCCCTCTAGCCTTGAGGCTCATTTGTGTGACTTTGGATACTGAGGCATGGGGAGATTAAGTGACTTTGTCAGTGACTTTCATTACTCAGGTAGGTCTTCCATTACTTTCATTACTGTGGTAGGTCTAGGAATTAGACCTTGATGTTGGGCATTCAGAGGAGTACTTTTCTTCCCTAATAACTGAGTGGTAATACACTGCATTCTTATTTGGAAGAATCACATTTGATTTTCTTTCCTTTCATCTCCAGAGAAAGGAGTGCTCTGGAGTCTGAGCTGCCAGCCTCTGAATGTACGCGAGCCACTATTTCTGTCAATTAACAGAGGAATGGAAAATGTCCACTCTGACACACACGTTTAAAGCTAGGGGTGAAATAGTAGGGAATATTGCAAGCTAATTGTTCCCATGTGAACTATTTTTCCCAATGACTTTTTCTTGTGCTTCTATTACAGGTTGAATTCAACTGCTCTTTAAGCACATGTCCTATAAAAAGGGCATAATGGCTGAGTTGAGAATAAACGTTAAAAACGTGAATAATTTTAAAATAAGCAGCCAGCCATCATTAATTCACTTGGTAGTCATTACAGTAATATTAATAATGATTTATGCATTAGGTATTAATACAGTCTTCAAACGAAAAAGCTGATTTATTTCTAATTTTATTTCAAGAAAAATAAGTGATACTTAAAACTTCACCTCTCCTGCCTAGTTTACAAATCTTTTAAAAGAAAATAAATCATCTGTAAGGTGAGCAGTGAGCTATGAACTTTTTTAGTCTCCAGCCTACATCCCCAAATGTAAACCAGGGTAAAAGCAATGAGAACACTTTTATTCAATGTAAATTCTTTGAGGAATAAACATGTTTAATAATGAGTACTATCATCTGTATATTGCTGAAGTTCTTAATTGGTCTCCAATTAAGCCTAAGATTTCTGAGGATGCTTTAATTGATCTCACTTTCAGGCACAATAAACTATTAAAAGCCAAAAGCAAAACCAGAATTCTGCTTCTGGACATTATATAAAACCAATTGAAAATTGTTCGAAGGGGAATGGCCTGCATAGTCTTCACTCTTTGTCTAGTCTGACTAGCCCTCCAGGAAGCCTCTGTGGTTTTATAAAATAGGTTTATATACTCATTAGTGTTTAATAGACTGTATTTTTCAGCTCTAGTTTTATTTTACTGTTGAGATCAGTAATGTAACTCCTTAAAATTCAGCCATGGATCAGCATAAGTAAAGCCTGCTGTTGCAAAAATGCTCATTGGACTGAGAGAACAGCTGTTCCCCTTTGAAAAGGAGAATATGAAATAGTTGGGGCATCATCTTGCACCTTTTGACCTGAAAAAAGCATCCTCATTTTTGGCCCAGGCTTCACATTTCATGCAACTTGAGATGGGCTGGGAATCCACTGTGGTGATGGGTGACACCTGAAGGGTGTGACCTGGGGCCCCTCCAGCACTAAGCTGTGCCCTGAGCACTGTTTTGAGTGAACACCACCCCTTCCTCTGCCATGGAAAGGTGTGGCCTGGCATGGTGGCCAGTCCCTCACCCAAGTTATTGTTTTCTCCCTTTTTCCTTTTATCTTTTTTTCACATGCACATTCTTCAGACATTGCCCTGTAGTGCATAACCATTCTCTGTGTTTGCACTCCAGGGGGGCAGTGTCAGACATGAGCCAGGATAAAAAATAATTTGTTTTTCACACAGCTTTTTTTTGTCCCTAAACAACAAGAAAAAACCAAAAGGAGTAGCTGCCACTGCTCAGATTAAATCCAAACTGTCTGTTAAACCTCTAATTATCATCTTGCCTTGTGGGTAAAATGGTACCATTCAATTATTGTTTTTTGTTCTCTTGTCAGCTGCAAAAAACATATTATCACTGCTTTTCAAACCAGCAAAAAGAGCAGAAATTCTGCAAATTGCTTTCTAAACATAGTTACTTTAAACCTAATACCTCTCTGCAGCATGTCAGCAATTGTATAATGCGATGTTGCATGGAAATTGTGTTTAATGTAGGTATTCCAATTATTTGTTTTACATTATGTAATTTTGGTGAAATTATTTCCTTTGTTGCCACATTACGTGTGGCATGTTAGACTTAGTATGTTAAAAATAAATACACACATACAGACTTGCCTGCACACATTTTATCAAGCTACTGTAAAAATAAGCAGAAGTTGTCAGATGATAATTCTCTGCAACCATGGTGAGGTGAGAAATAAGACCACCTTTTCAAGAATAATCTCAGGACTGATTGCATTTGACAGTCGTTCTATGTGTTTATTTACTTGCTTACTTAATCTTGGAGGGTGCAAGTGTCTAGGATATCCTTGATCTATTTATTTCCCCTTTGCTTGTGTGTGGTGCTGGCAATCACTGAACACACCCTCCCAGCCACTGCAGGAAACACGAGGGCCCTCTTATGCAGCTGGAATGACGGAAGCTCTGCTACTCTTGTGATAAAGCACATGACACATTTACATCCAACTTGACTGGTAGATTTTGGATGTTTCACTTCCTCAGCTTTCCATTTTTCCATTCACATCATGTGAAATCTATTTTACTGAAGCAGAGGCAGCCCAGGAAATATTTCTGATGTAAGGTGTTAAAACCTCCCCTTCCCCTCCCTGACTTCTCCCTCTGTACAGCGCTGTGAGTAATCTCTGCCATAAGCTGGGATCTGTAACGCCATCATTGGTGGCAAATAAATACCAGTTTATGCTGAGCTCCTAACCTGAGAGCAATTCCTCTTCCCAAGGTGGGCTGAGAGCCAGCTCTAGTTTAGCTTATTTGTGTCTTACGTTGCTTCTGCCATTCCATAGGACCCTGCAGGCAAAGATTCCTGGGGTTTGCTTTCTTTGACCAAAAGAGAGGTTTTCAAACTATAATGGCATTTCTTAAGATAGAGGTCTGGACCTTGCAAAAGGTAAGCAGCATCTTCCTGCTCCCAGTGGAAAACTGCCATGGGTTAATTTGCAAAGATAAAGTTATGTCTATCTTAGACTGCTTGAACCAGGTTTTACTCTCCCTTTCTAATGTTAGAATAATATATATATTTATCTAGATAATAGGTCTAACATATTTATTTTGAGATTAATCTGGCAATTCTCCTGCAATACTGCTTTAAAAAGCTACCAAGAAAATTTTCAGTTAACGGACATAATCTATTGTTTATCTTTTTCTATGGGAGGGAGGAAATTCTTTACTAAAAAAAAATCTCAGTGCTTGACTTGCCAAAGAGAGCATACTTGCCTTAGGCAAGTGGTTAAGAGAGTATTTCAAGGTTAGTCTAACCCCCAGGTGGGCTTTCCTTCAGCTCTCACAATGCTGCCACAAGATGTATTTTTCCTGGACAAAGCACAGCAAAGCAGGAGTACACACGGAGTTTCCCCAAAGTTTCCTCCTCTGATCGTTGCCTGTCCTCACTCCAAGACAAATGATGGTTCCACTTCTATTGACTGAGAAGGGGTCAGAGGCATTGAGCTTCATGGAGGCCAGGCAGGCAGGGCTGGGGAGTCACACCTCATTAGTAGGCATGCAGGTAGCAGAGCTTTAGATTTGTTTCAGGCCCCTTACAAAGGTGCCTTGACAGTTTGAGTTATTCTGACAGCCTCCCCTCAAAGG
>NW_008237221.1:4079066-4081936 GCF_000691975.1 Corvus brachyrhynchos | reverse complement strand
AGAGAGAGTGAGGCAAGAGAGATGAAACATGTTTCACTGTCACCCTCCACACAGCCTAAATGGATGGCCCAGCATCTCGCCATCAGCGACGTTCCCATGTGGGGAAAAAATGGAAGAGTTGAGTTTGATGTTATAAATCACCATAATTTGTTACAATTTCCAAAGACAAATATGACAGGGTGGAATTACTTTGCAGTGCTGAGACAGTCATTTGCAGAACCCATAAAGTGCCAGTATAAATCTGAGGACGAGATATATTTAATCTGAAGAAGCAGATATCATCTCAATATATACTGTGTTTACCAAGAACTTATCTGCAATGATACCACAGTATTGCAGGTTGCTCATTTTATTTTAACCTTTAAAACTAAAAATTATTTTACGAAAATCCTAATGAAGTAGAAAGATTCTTTTGTGTGTTTTGTACTTCCTCTATCAAAAAGCGGAAATATTTATGTCCTCAAAAAAAATTATGCCATTCTCATTGTTGAAAACAGAAGTATTTTGTGGGGTTACAAGTGTGATTCCAGAGAGAGACAATGCAGTTACACATTCAGGATGCTTCTTCACAGTTGCTCCTGTTTAGCAGCTCTTAAATTAACAAACCCACCAATCTAGTGTTCCTTTTGAAGGTGTCCAGATCACAAGCATTACTCCCAAAACTTGGAACTTTCCCTCCCCCCTTCATTGATGATGGCATAGACTGAAAAGACGTTTTGAAGACAATTTGTTGGACTAAAACAGAGCTGAAGTTGTCACCTTGCGATATTTACATGGTCACAGTCTAGGTCATTGATTTTGTCTCCTCTATAACAAACAACATTTGAGGTGACACATGGAAAGGAATGTGAGTATTCTAAGTGTAGAAACTGAAGACAAATTTGCTAATCATTGCCTTTTGGGAGTTGCTTTACCTGTCTGTACCATGATTTATCCACACATAAGAGGAAGACATTGCCAGCCTTCCTCACCCTTCCTGTAAAATTATTTCAGTGGTCCATGAGTAAAATGATCTCCAAAGAAAAGCGCAAAGTCTTTTTTAATAATACACACTTTAATAACAATATTTTTATTTCCCAGGTGAGAGAATGGTGGCATAGCATGCATGTTTCTTTTTTCAACACCAGAAAAAGAGAGATGTAGGTCTAAATGCTGATTTGGCACTTACGTAGATAACCCTTCCCAAAGCCCCGGCTTTTTACTTCCATAAATCCCAGTGTTTTTATATCAGTGAGTAGATGATGATATGTTCACCCATTCCGCATTCAAGTGTTATCAGGAGAGAGATGAAACACATTTTGGTGTTGCAGTTGCTACTGAATAAATCAAACCTCGGTGATGCAGTATGATGGTATGAAAATCTCTCAGCCTGTGAAGTCAGTCATTCATATGTGAGGAAACTGGATCGCTGTCCTTAAAACACGCTCTTAGCCGGAGCTCTCAATATGTCAGCTCGCTGTTCTGGAAGGAACTGGCTGGTGTTTTGAGCTTGTTGAAATGACAGTAACTTTAGTATGGTTTCAAAAGAAACGTTTTACTGCTGCCTTCCCCTGTTCCTGCTGTCCTTTGGATGGGGTTAAGCTTGTTTCAGCCCTTCATGATGTCTTAAGACCTAACACTGTGCTCTGCCTGCAGTAATTACCTTCAAATTTGCACCTCTACGACTAATTTCCTGAGCTCTGCACTTGTCAGTGCATCTAATACATAGCCATGATAATGGGGCATTTGTTCTCATGCTTGTGTTACCATTGTGTTTTCATTTTGTTTCTTAAAGAGGAGCTGATACGAGTGGCTGCTATCCATGAAAAGTGAGGTGTGTTTCTAAAAGGCTTCTCTGTCAGGAATGCACCAACTGGCATGTCTTTGCCAGTGCTCGGGGGCTTGCAGTGAGTTTGTAATCCTGCTTTAGACAGAATGAAAATCACTTGAGCAGAAGGGAAGAGTATCCTTTTCCCTGCTGAAATGATGTATAAATAGTATGGGAAAATTCCTTCAGTCTGACTGCGCAGGTAGCTTCTGCTCTGCTTTCAAAAGTGCTCTCAGATGTTTTTCACATCTTTTATAAAGACCCACTGTCTCTGTTTAGAGGAAAAGAAAGAAAAATAAACATCTGAGTTCCATTATGGGGCAGAGTTTAACATAGGAGAGGTTCAAAACTGTTTCCTGTTAGGTATTCCTATAGAAGGAAATAAGCAGTTCAGCATCTCACTGATTTACCACTTCAGTGAGTAGAACTGGAAGGAAAATTAAGAAGGCACTCAAACACAAAACACATACTGTGAGCATGGAAACATCTGCTCAGCTGAACACCAAGGAACCAGGTGGGCAGAAGTCACACCTTGTTTACTACGGCCTGGTCGAGACTGCCTGAGTGATGGTCAATAACCACTTAACCCCCAGAGCAGTGCTGTGGGGTGGGAGGAGCAGCGAAGGGTCTGTAAGTGCCCCCAGCACCTGCAGACTCTGTTAGCAGGGGGACACACAGAAATGGGCTGCTGAAGAGCAGCTGGGTTTGCACAGCAGAGTAGCTCCTCTCGGACAAAAACTGAGTTTAGCAGAGGAGGTGGAATGGCTGGAGCCTGGCTGTGCCTGGGCTAGTGGATGTGGGCAGGGTGGGTTGAAGATTTGCAGTTCTCCTGGCAGGAACTTGGAGGGTGAGAGACTCAAAGAGGAATGAAAATGTTAGGAGTTTTGTGTGTTTGTCTAAATTTCTTCACTGTTTTGCCTCTGCACTGACCTTCAAGTCTTACCAAAACAATCCTGAAAACCTTTCAATCCATTTTGCTGTGAGTGCTCCCCAAGGAAAGTGGCTGGACATTTCTCTGCTCGACAGGAGGGAGATGCAATCACTGGCTGGGGCACCCCGAGGT
>NW_008237221.1:4060346-4079048 GCF_000691975.1 Corvus brachyrhynchos | reverse complement strand
GTGGTGGGGGCCCCCGGGGGTGCTGCCCAGCCGTTAATGGAAGGTGATAAGGGCAGCAATGCCTTTCTCCAGCAGAAAATGCCACTTTTTCTAAGTGCCACCAGCCTGCACACTGCTGTGCAAACTGCTCCCCTGCCATGCCCTCCTCTCTGCCCCCTCCCCAGGGCTCAGACAACCTTTAACTCTCCAGTTGTCTCTGTGGTTGTTTTTGTTCTTGACGTCTTCAGTATTTTAACAACAACAACAAAGTCCTTGCAGTCGTATCACTTCCTGCAAGCTGTTGTGAGACCTTGTAAAGCTGCTTCAGGCATGGAAATGGTTCACAGGCAATGTCAACGAGGGGAAGAGGGAGCTGCAAGAGAGACCAGTGAGAAGTACATGAACTGCTGCCAGCACTTTCCAGAGCAGCCGGGGTGAGAAAGTGTTGTGAAGTGTTGCTGGTCGATGTCTGCTGTTTTACCAGCTCCTGCTGGTCCTGCTGGCAGGGGCATTGTTTCAGTGACTCAATCACCTGCTTAGTGATCTCCTGATCTTTCTGCATTTGTGGGTTCCTGTGCCACCATATGTTCTGCTTCTCTTACCAATTCTCGCTGCAGCAAGCTGTAAGATACCCCAGGTTTTACAGAATCAGAGGCAGTGCATAATGGCATTTCTTAGGCCTTATTAATCTTAAAACATTTGTATAATTTTTGGAATAGGAATGATCTGCAGGATTAAGCAAGGGCCTGGAATGACAGCTGGATTTTTTTCTCCTTCTGTTGTGTCACTCTATGAACATGGATAAGCACACACTCTGTGCCCAGATCTCCTGTGGTAAGACATTTGTGACCATCTTTGTTGTACTTTGGCAGCTCTGGTTAGTAGAATGGTTAGGGTTGGAAGGGACCTTAAAGATCTTCTAATTCCAACTTCCCCCTTAGTAGTAGACAATAGGCATTATTTTTTCCCTTGACCCTGAAAGCAAGAGTAGTAGTAGTAGTAGTAGAAACGATTTCATAGTTTGGTACACATATGTGACAATGTGCATTTAGCCCAGAGAGGATCTGGAATTGTTCACACCGTGACCTGTTGCAGATTCCCAGTGTCTGGCATTGAAGTAGTGACACTTATCCATCACCTCTCAATTTGTGCACACTAATAGACATTTAGGGAATTGACTATAGCTTCTTGACCTAGAAAACTCACCACAATGAAAATTACAGCAAGTGATAGACATTTGTAGCATGAAACAGATGAAAAAGAAGTTGCTTTGTGTTTATATACCTGCTGCACCTCTTTCTCATCGCCTTGTTTAGGGCTGAAAGTCCTTGGGTTTTCTTCTCTTCTATTTCATCCTTCTGTCAACAGTGCTGCTCCACAAAATTTGAGTTCTCTGCAAGACATTTTTGAGCCAATTTCAGCCTTTGTGAAGGAAATTGAAGAGAGAAAGAGGATATCCCAGCCTTCCAGATGTTTTTTGTTGGTTCAAAGACAGAACCTGGAGAGCCTGTCTACTGGGAGAATTCTCATCAGCAGAAAGCCCTATGCCCCAAGGGAAGGATGGCTGCCCAGTCTTTGAAAGGGAAAGGAGGAGCAGAGGCACAATGGCTCACTTCCCAGGTCTGGTGGTGGACGTCCCATAGCCCACCTATTCCCACCAGTTCTGGCTGGGTAGAAGGCAAAGGGTCAAAGAGTGTCCTGCTCCGCTTTCCTCTGCTCTAGGGACAAACTCAATTTCACAGTAATTTAATTTATGGCTAATTCAGTACCTAGCAATTGTACAGCCATTCTGAATGTGCCCTCTCATTGGTGTGGTAATAAAGAGCATATTCTGCTCTGAAAATGACTGGAAACCTGAACTTCATTAGTGTTCATTTTCCGTGGGGAATCCCCTGTTTGTCTCTGTGTGCTGTCTGTCCACGTGAGTTCTGTAAAGAGCAGAATATCCATGTCTGAACTACAAGTGTATTTTGTTACTGAGAGCTCTGACTACAGAAACAAAATCACTTAGCATTTCAGAGGACTCTTCTAGTATATCCTTGGCTTTTCACCTAGTTTTATTAGTGCAGCATGTATCATATGCACACCATACAGTGAGTAAGCTCTTGTGAGTCAGTGTGTCTGTTTGTCCTGCAAGGCGTAGGCTTATTGCTTACTGTTTTATCTTGTGCTTTTATTGTTGCCAAAGGTCAGACCTCAAAACCTCCCCTGGCAGATCCTTCTCCAATCCAGCAAATCTTCCAATTAGATAAATGTTCATTATATGCAGCTAATACAGTATGGATTTGCTCACTCACTTTCACTGCTTCTTCTTGGGATCTTCTGAATAATATGATATTCCATCTCAAAATAACTCATAGACTCTTTGCCTGAACACTGTATCTTTCAATAATCAATCTAAATTGCAAAATACATTAAGCAGCAGCATTGTTTGCCTGGCACTATTTAAAAATCATGAAAGCAGTGGAATGAAGGATGAAGGAGCAGATCTATTCTCTACTCAATACAGTATCATCCTTGAGAAGGGGACATTGAGAAGACATTGATATGTAAGTCGATGATAAAAAATTGGACTTTTACATATTTAGGAGGTGAGGCTGAGGTGTAAATCATGATCAGTGACACTGCTCTGGAACAAGTAATAGTTTATGTTCTAGAGGAGCATGTAAGGAAAAGGAACATAGTCTATTTCCAAAGTCAATTTAGTGTTCTTTAAGGTGCCATACTAAATGTAGCCTGTGTATCCATAGACTCAGAGTTGCCAGGTGAAATTATTTTTTACATGGTTTATAACAGGCCTTTGCATCTTACACTCTCCTCATTTTTCTGCAGCTCCAAATTGCATCCAAATTTCTACATAAGCTATCTTCTGTATATGTTAGAAATTATTTCTTTGCTATCTTTTCTATGCCTAAAATCAGTTTTGTTTAGTTCCCAGGGAGCTGGATCAGGGACTATAGGTGAGATTTTACTGCCATGGGGTCCTCAGTGCCAGCCTGTAGCCTGTCTCTTACTACCCTATGCCTGCTCTCTTATGTGCCTTGCTCTGCGTTTCCACCTCTCAAGGGCTCTGATATCATACCAAGACTACTAAGGCTCTTGACACCATCATTGTAATAGTCATAAAAGTCCCATTCTGCGCAGTATAATTGTTTATTTATGTTATTGACACAAAACTATGGCTGTCCAATGCAGAGATAAACATAAGTGAAACAAATGAGCCACAGACACCTGGTCAATTAGAGGCACTACAGTCACAGCTATGCCAGGGCAAACAAAGCTGCAGACAGGTCTGAAGTTCACACGGAGCTAGCCTGAAAAGCCTGTCTTGAGTCCTTGCAAACTCAGTGCAGAGCCCATGTCCTTTTACTCACAATGACAATATCTGTTACAGGGCTTGGAGCAGTGTTGTAGCCACGGGTGGTGGCACTGAATGCATCTTTGGGGTAGCTCAGCCTCTGAATTCCTACAGCTGGCAACAGAATGAGCTGGAAAGGTGACAACTTTCTGCTCTGCTGCAAAAGCTGCTGCATGTCATTGTGGGAGACATATAAACTCCTAAAACTGTTTTAACCTTTAGGAGTAAACACAACAGATGAAATGTGGATTACTCCTGTCGAAGTGTAATCACCTTGCTGCCTACCATCCTCACAAAGTCATTATCTTAGTCCTAAGGAACCAGGTGTTCCTAAGAATTTGCAAATGGTGGGATTTTATTTCATCTAATATTAGAAATGTCTGCATCTACTTTTCAGCTAGTCATCGTAGACTCTCTTTCTAGTCTGCAAAAAAAAGAGACACTTTCAGTGCTACCCCATTTCATCTCTGGATTCTTTGTAAATGGAAAAGGCAAATTGGTGAACTTGTTTTTCTATACTGCTACAAAAGGAGGCAGCTAGCTCAGATAAAGACCACAGATGTCTAATTTTGAGTGGGATAAATAATTCCCAAAGCATTCACTTAAAATGTATTCCACAATTCCCACATTGTTTCTGAGCTTTGTACTGTGAAATAAAAGAAAAGACACTTGCATAAAATTAATAGAGGGCAACATAAAATTTCAGTACTCACAGTTCTCCACTGCTGTCCTGTTCAGTCAAAGAAAATTTATTGTGTGTATTTTCAGTCCTTCCCTCTCTAGCAAAGATGTGGATGTACTACCAAAGGTGTGTATGGGTTAAATTTACAATATCAACCTAAGCAAAAAAGTTAAATAGAGAAGCACAGCTTCTCAATGGGAATAATGATATAGGATAGATAATTATACCTCGTATTTCTGGGTTCCCAAGGACTAAGCTTCCTATAATGAAAGATGCATGGAGCCAAAATGATTTAGCACAATTGTATGCAGAGCCAACATCCCAAGAAAAATAATCAAAGCAAAGGATAGCTGGAAAGCCAAGAGGGTTCACAGCTGCAACTCAGCAAGCCTGGGATCTGGCTAAATTCAGTGAAAGAAGGGCAGTAGGACAATGTGTCCTGTCTGTGACAGCCCTTTGTGAGAAACTTATGGCAAAGCCTCACTTTTCATAGATTTATAGAGCTCAGGCCAGAAAAGATCATCTAGTCTGATATCCTATATATCATAGGACATTAAATTTCTTCCAGTTAGCTCTGAGTTGAGCCCAATACTTTAGGTCAGCCAAATGCATTTGAGTCTTCAGTATGTTAAATGATATTGTGCCAAGGAAAGATATTCAGTAGCTTGCTGACACTTAGAATTATTTCATAATAAAGTGTGGATCAAACAGCATTGCATATGATTATAACTGATTTTGCAGATCCATGAACTCTGAAGAGTCTTGCTTTTATTGTGTAGACATAAATTCATCTGCATAGCTTTATTTCAAGGTTTAAATAGCTCAGTTTTACCATACAGCTACTTCTGTTTCCTAGCAATGCATGTCTCAGACTCCATCAAAATAAGAAAATATTCTCTGGGATCCTTGGGACAGATTTGCCTTGGTTGTCTGCTCCTGCACAGAAGACCTGTGTAGAGCACAGAAATTTCACAGAAGTCCTTTTCTCTTTTCTCTTTTCTTTTTTCTTTTCTTTTCTTTTCTTTTCTTTTCTTTTCTTTTCTTTTCTTTTCTTTTCTTTTCTTTTCTTTTCTTTTTTCTTTTCTCTTCCTTTTCTTTTCTTTTTTCTTTTCTTTTCTTTTCTTTTCTTTTCTTTTCTTTTCTTTTCTTTTCTTTTCTTTTCTTTTCTTTTCTTTTCTTTTCTTTTCTCTTTTATTTTCTTTTCTTTTCTAAGGTGTTTTGGGGCCTTTCTGTCCAAATTAGTAACAAAGCAGATTTGTGCTGATTTCTAACAATCTCCCTGTGTTCTTGTAGTGTTTCACATTTTGATCCTAATTTACAGCTTGTGAGTCATTCATTCTTCTTTAGTCTTCACCCCATTCCTGGGATATATTTGATTGGGTAAATTTCCATCCAAATTGCAGCTATTGACAAGGATATCAAGGATATAAAATGAAATGGACAGTACCACGTCTTTAGTGTGTAGCTACCAATACAAATTCCTTATCATGTCATGTGGTCTATAAATACAGGACTAGGTGGTGCAAGAACTGATCTTTGTGGGATGCTGAATGTAGGAGCTGTTTGCAAGAAAAAAAAATGGTGGAGTGTGATTGTTCATTATGTTGTGGAAAGGTGGTGTAGACACCTGGTGTTCCTGCATTCAGTGCCAATGTAACTGGGACAGCACATGAGGAAAAAATGTGCTGGAGCTTGCTTGTAGAACAAGGGCCATTAACCTAGACTAACCGCCCCAACTTTTATTTTTCTTGGAAAAATGAGGGATGTACACCTAATTTGTAGATCTAACTCATGCTTAGCTCTCACCAGTTTAATGAAGCAGCTGTATGAGTGCTCACATTCCCCATATGTGCAGCACAGATAATGAGGTGCCCCCACAGGTTTCCAAAAGGAGCTCCTTTCTACCAGTTCTATGTAGGCAGACCGGGTGTGCCCCTTAGATCCTTCAGAAGGTAAACACAACAATCTGCTTCTCTCCATTGGTTACATTAGAAACTCACTGTATGTAGGCTGCTTCATTAGGTGCCTAAAATGTAATGAAGCCTGATGTTTAAGTGAGGTGGACAGGCTCCTATAATCAGTATGTCCTTACTTCCTAAGTAGTATGTCCTAAAAGCACACTTTTAACGAGCCTGCACCTTGTCCACTGGTGTGTGGAAGGAAACTGTGAAGAATGGGGTTTTTTTCTTGAAAATGGACTGTGCTGTGGTAGCCGAAGGCAAATCAGCAAATTGTCTTGGATCTGTTACCACAGAGTACTGACAGGCTTCATAACTTCCTATCCTTTTCTGTACCACAAAGTGATGCTGGGATTGCAGAGCTTCTGCAAAGTAAAAGGCTGCAGTGGCTCCTTTTACATCTGACTCACATTATTGTTCACATAACCCAGCAGAGAAATGCTAATTAGTAGGTAAATTAGATGCCTCTATCTGCATTTGTCCTTGGAGAGATGGTAGATATAATTTTCTAGCAACCTTGTTAGCCTTTCCTCATTCAGTGGGCTGGATTGAAAAACAGTACAATAACCCAATAGTTGTATCATATAACAGAATATCTGTTATGAGTAAAACTCAGCTTAACAGCCAACCAGTGTAGACAGTGATGCTTTACCCTCTGTAATATAACCACGTAGCTGCTTGGTGCTGTGGTGTAACAAAGGATGAGGAGACACTGGAGAGCATTCATAAGTTTTCTATTTCCACACAGCCTCCTGACAGCTAAACAATATAATCTACTTTGTGGTATATTGCCTTATTGTGAGAAGCATACCTCAGTATATTGCAATAAAAAAGAAGCATTTGAATGTCCTACATCTCCATTGCACGTACCTGTCAAGTTTCAGGTGGCCATTTAGATGATGCTATTGCAGCAGGTAAGTTAATAGAGGAAGCAGCTTAGACCTTGGTTTTTCAATCCAGCCCTGCAACTGAAAACATTGAAAGGCTGGAAATGGCATGTTCAGACTCTCTAAGTAGAGCTGCTATTATAATACCACGAGACTGGTTTAGTCTGACATGTTTTACTTCACGCTTGCTGTTGTCTTGGTGCCTGCCCCAGTTGGTTATGACAGCTTAGTTTATTTACAACAGCTCTCTGAACAACAGTGTTTACTTGATCATATGCAGGCGCCTGGGCATAGCTACAGTAATACCTGTCTTCTAAAGAGAACCTAGTTTTACTAGGAAAATACTCCCAAACCATGTCACTGTCACAGCTTTACACCTTAACAGGACAGGCAAGGGTTCTGCCTTTTCACTGCGCTACAGAGACTTCTCCATTTCTGGCAAATGAAAAATTGCTCTGGGAATTTGAATCCCAGTGGTCTGGTGACAAGGCAATGTGTTTTAGGTCCAGAAGCTGCAAAAAGTTTAAGAGGATTTGGAAAAGATTGTAAAAGTAGAGAAAACCCAAGTGATTTGAAATGGCAGGCTAAGAGTTAGTGATTGCAGTGGGAGAGGGATAGGCAGAACATCAGAAACAGGATTCTGTTTTGAAGCAGAGGGGTTCTGACTAAAGCGCAGGAGAGATGCTCGTTTAAAAGGAAGTTACAGTGCTGATGAGGAGACAGATGTTAATCAAGAACCTACTGAGTAACTCCAGGCAAATCACTGATTCCCAGTTTCTCATTTGTGAAATGGGTACAGTAATACTGTGCAATACAGGAGAGATGTGTGCAAGGTGCATCTTATATGCAGGCTTGGTGGTTAACCATAGAAGTACCTAAAAAGGCAAGGGAGAACTCTTCTAAAAATACATTTGATCCTACTGCTTTCTTAAGGTCAGGACCTCTTCAGAATCGTGAATAGACTGTTGTGCCCACTGGTGTAAAGGGCATTACCTCACAAGATGCTGATGTGAGAGCAAGCAGAAATCGTCTCAGTACTTAGCTAAATGCTTGCCTGAGGCAAGATCAGTTGGAACTGAATGATTTCAATACATTTTACATGGCTGTGAGTCTTCAGTAAGGAATAGGATCCCCCTCAACTGAAGAAGTTAGAAGTATGGTTTATTAATCTGTCCATGTAAATTTGTTGTAACTGACTAGAAGGAGCATTTTAAAGTGTTCTGAAAAAAATAAAGTTTTAGGATTACATTTCCAAGATATGTGTGCTGTATAACTTGCACTCCTGAATCACTTAGGTGCTGATAACATTCAATATTTTGGCTACTTTTCTTTACAATCCTTTATCATATCTAAAGAACAATGTATATTTCATAAGATTAAAAAAAAGGATAAGTGCTGCATTCAAGCTATGACAGGTTAGTCTGTAAGACTCATTGCCATTGTATCTTTCTGGTCAAGAATATATCATGATTGTGAAATCATTTGGTATTTATACAGCTAAGACAAATATTCATCAATATTAGGAGATTTCAGAATTAATACAAATCCCTGTGCATTGGGCTACAAGACAGTGTATAAATAATCAAGGTTAAAAAGAAATCTTAAGAGAAAACTTCTCAATTGTAGGATTTCTACAGGAAGTTTTTATCTTGTTACTCTCAAGTATTTTATGTTGAAACAAGCCCAGACTAGAAAGACAAGTGATCAGGTTCCATGTGGGATTTGCTCTTTCTGTTCCTCATTTTGTGTCTATCACATGCACATTTAGAGGTCTCTCACACAGTATTTCTGTGTTGTTCCCCATTATCTGGTGTTACAGTCTATAGAGTTCTCACAGAACAGAATATTCTCTGTGCTCTCAGGAACACATCAGTGTTTCTTCCTAACTGCATGACCCAGCTGTCTTCATTGCACATCTGATCAATAAATATTGAAAGAACTAAAGTGCACAAATGAAAAGCATTCACTAAACAAGGCCTTTTTTTTTCCCAAGAAAGCCCTAATTTCAAGTATTAATTACTATATATTTAGAATTCATTGTTTCCATAGACTATGGAAGAATAGAGAATTTGCAATTAATTTGCACTGTGCTTCCAGCACCCCATGCAAATGACTTCCATGTTTCTAAAATCCTGCAGTTGTTCTGCACAAGAAGCAATGCTCCCCCCATAAGTGAGTGCCTGTGCCCTGTGCTGCAGCTGAGCAGGGTCCTGCTGCAGGATGCTCCAGGTCCTAAATCACAGGTCAAGAACAGGCCATGTGCAGCCTGCAACCCTGGGCATTTCCCAACTGCCCCTCTTTGTCTCCTTCCCCCACACTGCAGTCTGACAGCCAAAGCTCTTTTGAAGCATTTTCAAATAAATTATTTCCTGTGTAGTGGTTTCTCGGTTCCAGAGAGAACTTTTTCATGAAAAGGAAGCGTTATACAACATTGATCTGATGGTGAGAGCTTCAGCCAGAGTACTGGAGACACACATTTAGCTACTTGCTTTGCTTGATTTAGATCAGGGGCATGACCCTGGTTCTCCCACGTTTTAGATGAGTGACCAAATCACTGAGGTATCAAGGCAATCACTTCTGCTCTCTGGCCCCATTAGTATCTCATTAGTGAATTAAACAGAGCAGCACATTGAACCTGGGTCCCCCACTCCCCTGTGTGTGTCAGGCTGGCTGATAAACAAGGGTCAGGATCCCTGGCTTCTATGAAACACCTCCAGCAGAACTTGGCTTCATCTTGCTGGGAAAGAGGAGGAGTACTGAACTCTCAGGAAGAATGGGCTAATCTCTTCCTCAATCGGCTTCAAACCCAAGTTTCCCCTAGGCTTGCACCCATGTATCAAAATCTGTATAAATACAACTAATGGATAATCTATGTCTCTGTCATCCCGTGTACTGATTTTTGCAGAGCTAGAACTAATGCTACTTCATCAGTTGAAACTAATGGATGGAGATGCAAAGACATGTGTACTGTGGGATCTGTAACCACTACTGGGCCAATCCAGTAATGTGCCAGACCCATGTGAGAACAGTCAGCCAGGCCCACACAGCCACAGAGGTTTGCTAATTCAATTTGGAAGGAAAAGACTTAAACATGCAACAAAACACTTGCCTACTTTGGCTTCCCAGTTGGGGCAGAAGAAAATGGCATGAAATGAATGACAAGGGTTCGGTTGGACATGTGCTGAGCACTTTCAGGGAAATGTGCACAGGTATGTGCTGACATCCCCTCTCCAAAGACAGAAGATGGAAAAGGAAATAGAGAAGCATTCTTTTTAAGCTTTCTGTGAGTTAAGTAGACCTATGAACTTCATGGAATCACTGAAGCAAATTGTAAATGGTGTATGAAACCATCCTTGTCCACTGGAGTATATGACAGGGCTGTGCATTCCCCAATGTACTGTGCTGTTTTCTGAGCTAATCATTTCAGACAGAGCCACAAAACCCCACCAAGCTCACAGGTTTTGGTTAAAAGAAACTAAAAAGACAGAACATAAGTATTGTATTTTGTGAGATGATTTAGTGATTTATGCAACTGATTTGAAACACATAGACTCCATGAAACCACAGGTTTAAATCCCAGCTGGGTTCATTTCATCCTTTTATCTCTTAGGAAGAGATAAATTTAGTACTCTGAAGTACCTCTGAAGGGTTCCCACAGACAAAATCATTTTAAAACAAACAAACTCTAATTCTTCTCATTTTTGAATCTTTTCCTTCCCTCCATTTAAAAAAAACATTGCATTCATCTTGATGGCAAAAGGTACATCTTATCTCCTGAGTGCAGTAAAGAGTTTGGGGAGTTTATGCTCATACTTTCCACAGTGAATCCCTCTCTGGCAATTAACATGGTTAAAACACTCCAGGGTTACTCATCACTATTTTGTGAGACCTCAGTGGTGATCAAGGACTAACAACCACTTGGATAGTACTGAACAGCCTGGATGCTTCCAAAGGACCCAACTGGGCTCTTCCAGAAATTAGGATTTCTACAAGGAATCATCTCTTTTGGCCTACCAAAATTTCCCTGCTGCAACTACTTTATCCTGTTACTAATTTATTCTCTATTATAAACAACCTTATTGACAGAAAAGACAGTTTTGTGAACCTGTGCAACTGGGAGTTTCTGTCCCTGCTAAAAGATGTGTCTTTCAGTGCTGTCACCCATCTCTGCAGCAGCTGGAGACTCCTCTGAACAATCAGGGCTCAACCTGCCACACCAGGTTTCCCAGGAGGAGCATGTCAGCACAGTGCAAATAAAATGTACAGCACTATTGCTGTTGATTCTGGGTCTGTTACATAGATATTTCTCTCTCCTCAGTTTCCAGCCAACACAAGCAGCCTTTTGTGTGTATTTTTTTTTTTTTTTTTTACCATTCATTCTCTATTTGAAAACGGTTTTCACCTCTATTCCTGTTGACATTGGTTCTTTGAAAATGGCATCAGTTGCCATTTCATTAACATTATTTCATGTTAAGCCCAGGTCAGAACTGAGGGTGAACCCTTAACTCAAATTACCAACACCCAGCACAAGACTCAGTGCTCCATTGCCAGGCTTGGAAAGGTGTGTTGGACCTGTCCGAGTTTCAGCCAAGGACACAGTTAATTTTTTGCAGTAGCTGTGAGGGGGCAGAGCCTGGAGCTGTGTGGGCATGGCCAAGACATTGTGTTATTGGATATCATCTTACATCATGGCCAGGGACGGAGGGAAGGGAGTCTCTTGCACTTCCATGGTTTCCAGCTGGGAGGAATCATGGTGGACAGAGCAGTCGGGATGTGGTGCTGCTGGCTGCAGTCACATCATGTCACATCAGGTCGAGCTCTGCAGTGAGAAATTTTGCGTGTAAATCACCCCCTCTCTGTACACTTCTGCTATTAGTAGTTTTTCCATTACTGTTCCTTTTCTTATCTCATTGCTGATTCCAGTAAATTGTTCTTATCTCAACCTGAGACCTCTGCCTTTTGTCTCCCACCAGTGGGTGGGGGCTTGTGGTTTTGGGTTTTTTTTTTAGTAGGAGTATTAAATTGGGGAATACCATTCCTCTACCACAACAGACACTCAAGGGTAGGAGGAAATAATCTCAATCCATTCAGCACTGGTCAAAGCCCAGACAATTTGCCATCAGCCTCCCACGAACAGGTCAATAGGAGACCTCAGCCTGGAGTGCCAACTCCAAGAAAGCTCCTTCTTTCCTCAATTTTGCCAGGGCCAGCCTTGCTGGATCTGGGTCTGGATCCTGCCATCTTCGAGGCCATCATCACAGAATCACAGTCACAGAACCCTAGAGTGGTTTGGGTTGGGAGGAACCATAGAGATCATCTAGTTCCAACCCCCAAAGCTGCAGCCCAAATTCATCTACAGCTCTCATCACACCAGCAAAGTTTCACTCCCTCTGTCTGATTGGCAGGAACCACTTGGGCCAAGAGATAATTTCTTGCTTCATTGTATGTGTAGTAACAGATCCTTCCCTCCGAGGCATGCAATCAGCTACCTCCAGCTACAGCTCCATGGCTGACCAGCTCCATGCTTGGCCAGCTCCATACCTCACCTCAAAGGTTTCTGCACTCATGTTCAGAGCACATATTTTCAAATTTCGCCATGTTTGCTGTTTCATCTTGAACCCTTTGCTAAATGGCTACCAAAGCAGAAATGCCAATGATGCAAATAACAAGTGAAGCTGTGCAGGTAAAGATCTGGTAACAGCAGCTAAGGCCTTTCTGTGGGAGAGAAAAGCTACCTGCACTGAGGATGAAATGAAAAGTACATCCTTGTGTTTGGCACTTCAGAAGTTTTCCTTGGGTGGAACAGCTTTTGTCTCAGCCAGAAGCAGTGTCATCCCCTAGGAAACAGTCATCCTCTTGGAAATAAAGACATATTTAGATTACAGAGACTTCCAACAAAATTTTTTTAAAAAATGAGAAAAAAAAAAAAGGAGCAAAGGCAAAATCACAATACAAAGCATTAAGGTTAGAATGTGATGTCTGCTTTGAAAAAAAAAGGATCAAATACTTAACAGGGCTGAGAGTCTTCTGTCTGAAAGAAATACCTTTACAAGAGATATAAAAGTAGTAAAAATAGCCAGTACTCACAAGAAACAGTAAAAAATTAGACTCTTTCTGGGAGAAGATCTAGCTGTACATTAGATTAAAAAAAACAGAGCAGTCAAAGAGGATTTTTCTCTCCAGTGTGTATTTTTTGGCAGTTACTTGTGAATAGTGTTAAAGCATTTTAGTTTTAATTGTAGAAAATCAAGTCAGAGGAAACAGAAGTGTACGGAACCTCAAAAGGTCATCTAGTCCATCTTGTTTCCTAAAGGCACATTCAGCTTTGCGACACCATCTGGACAGATATTCTGCTCCTTAAATGGGCTTTTCACACATCCATGAAGACTTGTTCAAAATTAAACCACATCAAACACCAATTCTATAAGAGATAGCATGTAGCTACACTGTCCTAGGAGCACTTTAGAGAGGGAAATCATTTCACATTTCTGTTTCCCTTCTAATTTCTTGCTTTGGTGTCAGGAAACAGAGGCTAGTTCACTGCCTTTAAGCAGAAGAGGGAGTGGCAGGGATGGGAAGAGCTGTCCTGGCAGCAGCAACAGGCACAGCAACCAAGGATTCTCCAGCAGGAGAACTGCCACTGCCTGAAATGACATTGTGTTGGTGGCCATGCAGCCATCGCTCACAAACTTATCATTGTCGGCCCAAGTCATGAACCCACCAGAAATCAACTCTGAGAACAAGAAGGGATCACAGGGGGACATCACCAGCTCAGAACGGAAACACATGATATGAGGCTGCTGGGACATTTGGGGAGGAGATTTCCAAGATGTACTAAGACTAAGCAAAAGACCGCTGTCATAGTTGTTCACTCTGGTACAGCTGCAATTTATCCGAGTGTAGTTTCTGCTGGCTTTAATTGAATTTTGGACTTTATGCAAGCATGTACTGTATTTGTTCTTGTCCTTTAAATATTATGCTTCCCATTGCTCTTCACAGGGTTTGTGGAATAACTGGTTGAAATTATGTGTGAGCAAAGACATTCTGTAGAATGAAAACAACTAGATATGCAAGGGGCAGAAAAGGGATGCAGTTACTCATTTCACCCAAGTTCAGTTTTCTTAAGTGAAATTCCTTAATTTTGGTAACAAATCTGCTTTCTATTTTGAGAGTTAGCCTGTTGCTTATTTTATTTATTTGATCAGATGAAGCTGTGAGAGGATCTCACACACACCCTTTGCAACTCATTCAAACTCTTAAAGTTTGAAGACAGGAAGACTTCCTTGTCCACTTATTTTACAACCATTTCAAATTAGTAATGACTGTCTAAAACTTTAGAAAATATTCAGATGGACACCTGAAGAAGTATCTTAAAACAGCTTCTTGAAATACAACATTCAAGCACTATATAATGAGATTTCAGTATCAACTGATGTGAAGGTGTAGCTGTGGCTTGTGTCATGCCCACACAGAGTGCTGCAGTCATGGCTGACAGAAGAGTAGGGCTGCAGTAGAATTTAATTCATTGCAGTATCTTGAACTGTGGTCCTTCCATTTCAGCAAATTATTTTCAAGTAAATTCATGGGTTTTGTCACTTTGCGGTTGAACCTCTTCAGAGCATCTTGCCTTGGCTGTGACCATTGTGAGCTGTACTGAGCAAATGTGTAATGGCAATTTTCAGCTGGTCACAGGTCAGTCACCATGCACTGGCTTTCACCAAATTTTCATTTCTTCAATAAGGACTTTTTTTCAGAACCAAATTTCAACCCTCAGGTATTTTCTTTATTTACAGGAATTGTAACTTTCCATGACAATGGAAGTATGTTTTGCCTGTGTTTGGGCAGAAGGTCACAGCCACTATGGAGGAAATTTCTCCTTGTGTGCTATAAGCCCAAAATTTTATTCAGCTCTTCTTTCAGCTCTGGCTCATGTATGTCTAATGTCTGCTGTAATGAGAAAGTAGCTCTCAGCATGGTGTTTCCCATCTGTAACACAGATAAAGTTCTATCTTTAAGACACATTTGCTGCTATTGTTTTTGGTAGGACATAACCGAAGTCCTTTTAAGTCATTGTGAAGGCTTCAGTTCCTCCCCAGAGATCAGAATCCCCCATGAGGAAAAATGCCACAGGATAATTTTGTCAGTTTCATTTTGATGAGGCTCCCATCCTTTCTAGAATTGTCATCTTTGGCAGTATCTCCACATGTCTTCCTCCTTTCTTTTCAAGATGTGCCTGAATGATTATCTTTCAGCAGAAAATCCCATTCTAAGTCTTTTAGCAATAATCAGTGTTTCAAGGGCAAATGTTGTTGTTGATTTGCACTTCCTAGAGCATTATGGCACTTTTTGTGTTACCACAGTACTATGGCTCATGTTGTCAAAACCTGAGTTTAGTAAAGTATAATAAGGAGAGAGTGTTTCCAGTACATATTCCAGAGGTGGGAAGTTTGGATTTGATTCAGGAGATCATCCCTTCACATTATTACTGTCAAGATGAGTTAAGAGAAGCATGATGTATACAGAAATTATTTTTTCAGTTAATAGAAATAAGGAAAAATGGACATAAGTGCCATATCACCACTGAAAGATTTATTGTGCTGCTGTTTAGGATCCATGTAAATACTGGAGTAGGTTGAAGATGGGGTGCTCATACACAGATCTCACAGCTACACGGGCTCCCTTATTTCACCCACTGTACTCAATTTGAGGCTGTGTTATATTTCACTCTACTGAGATTACAGTTTTTGTCGACTCTGGCTATTAATGAATGATTTTAACATTTACTCCATGGACTTTTCCAATACCTTATGTATTTCCTGGTGAAGAGAGAATCCCTAAAGATTAGGAGTTTCATTTCTTTCAGTCAGAAGCTTATCAGTACCTTTTACATCTACTGAGCTGCTTGGAAAAAAAAAAAAAATCAAATTCTAAATTAAAAATTAGAAAAGCAGATGAGCTAGGATTTGTTGTAGTGTTTTACCTGGTTTCCTAGTACTTCCTTTCAGGACATCTGGGTTCAGAAAAAACCAACCTCAACCAAACCTGATCTAAAACCAGTGTGGCTGAATTTCACACCCGTTTTTCTGGCAGGTTTGATTGACCATGCACCTCGACAGTTGTGCAGAGAGACTCTGGTTTCTGAATACATTTTATTGAAATTGCATTTCCCAATAAACCCTTTGCTTCCTGTTAGTCCCTATAACCAGATGTATACAGATATAACCAGATATAACCATATCTTCAGGACAGCCCTACCTTCTTGGGTTATATGAAAATAGAATTACGGATGCATTTTAACCTCTTTCCAAAATATTTTAACTTTACATATAGTTTCATTAAAACAGTATTTCAAAAAAGGAATTTTCTCTTTTGCTTTTTTTCATGTTCTTCCTGAGATTTTGCATGGCATTTGAGTCTCCAGTGACCATATTTTCTTCTGATGCTAACAGAGCCCCATTACAGCTGAACTGATTTACTACAACTAAGAGTCTGTCCATAAAGCCAAATCAACCTTTAAATTAGGCTCAAAAGAAATACTACCAATTAAATTTAGTCTGTGACCTCTAACATAGTTTAACAAGCTCAACATATTATGGATTTCAGTAGGGGGAAAAGAATCAATTAAACTGTAAGAAAAAAATGAAATCCCCAAAGTCTAAACCTTGACAAAAGTAGTTCAAAAATCCTGTAGCATCCAGCTGTTTCCATGGTTTCACATCCTGTGTTCCAGTTTTTAGGGTGCTATATAGGATATGAAAGCAGGTTGGAAATAAAACCTCCACGAGAAAAACGTTTTTTTCAGCTCCCTTATTTGTTTTGTTTCTGCTAGAGCTGGGGGTTTTGGTTTGATTGGGTTTTGGGTTGGTTTTACTTTTTTCCTTCCTTTCTCTGAAAAAAAAAAAAAAACCCTGTATTTTAATTTGGATTTGAACACTTCAAAGCCCTGAGAGATCATGGGACTGTTCCTGCTGTAGGCAACAGCAAAAATCTCATAGCCTTTGATGGGAGCTGGATTGGACCCTAAGAAAGAAACTGAGGGAAGAAGTATCGTCTTTTCTCAAACTCCCTTTCCCCCAGAAATAAGCTAACATAAACACCCTGATGCGACAAGTTTATTAAAAGCAAATAGTCATCTTGTGCTACAAATCCTTCTGAATACAGTGTTTTGACTAAATGACATTTAACAGTGTTGTAGCTTTAATGGTAAAGAAAACACTAGCAGCTCAGTACTTAAACCTCTGTCCCACGGTGAATATCATTTTCAATATCCTGTAAAAATTCTTTGAAGTGTTTGTATCTAGTCTGCCCCGATGGATTTACTCAGTATTAGTTAATAGTGAGAAAGCATTGAACTAAATTTATCTGTTACCGTCCCTCATGATCGCATAAAAAATAAAATTAAAAGGAACCCTCTATAGAATACTTTGTCAGGCTTGGTAATGGCATCATCTCTGACAGTGAGGCAATAAAAGCATATTAGTGACCCCCTGATGAAACATGTTTACAGGCAAAGTCAAAGAGATTGATCATTCTCTCTGGAAAGTGGCATTTCCTTTCAATGCACTGTTACTGCTAGTTGCAGAAGCATACTGATGGGCTAATGCATTACAAGAAGGAAATGTATGAAAAGGGATGCAATTATCAAGTCCTGCTCAGCTTTTCGAGGAAAAATCTTTTCTGCTCGCTGCCTGAACTCCCTTGTTGTGCCAGTAATGCTGCCAGAGCTGTGTAAGAGAGCCAAAGGTCATAGCCAAGATGCCAGGTGTGCTGGGTTCCATACAGGTGTCATTTCTCCCAGAGGTATTTGCAGTAGGTAAGAGCAACAAGAAGACTGGGAATAGAAGGGGGAGCAGTTAAGAAAGACACTCTCCCAAGATCAAAGCAAGGCCCCTCTTCTAGTGCTGTGCTCATTTCTGTAGCAGTCACTGTTGGGGTTTTCAGGTGTGATCTTTGGGATATATTCTACATGATCATACTCTTCAAAATCCCAAGCCCTGGTGACACACATTGTTTCCTGCAGTGGCATCATCTTGTGGAGTCCTTCTGATTCATTGCAGTTTTTCCCACTTTAAATCATTTTTACTCTGTCACTTCAGCTTCTGTATTTCTACTTCTTCTTTCTCCAGTTTCTTCATTTACTACTTGGATGAATATGGCAAATTTTGTCCTGCATATATGACAGTTCAAATTGCATTCTTTCTATTTTAATAACTCACCTCTCAAACACTGGGTCAGTGTGCTACTTGCTCAGAAACTGCCCTGCTCTCATTCACTCCCATTTACATTTTCTGTAAAATGAAGGAAAACCAAATATATGCATTTCTGAAGAACTTTTAGCCCTCAGCTCATCTCCCATCTACATATGTGAATCAAACATCACCTGGAGTGTGTCACAGTGCCTCTGAACACAACCCAGAACTTTTGTGCTTTCCCAGTCCCATTTCTCACCCTGTCCCCCATTAACCAGCCAGCATGACTGGCATGGCTGCAAGAGAAGGGTCTTAATGTAAACTTATTTTCCCAATGCAGTTTTCACAAATAGTAATTGCTCAGTGATTAGCCAAGTAGAGTGGATCTATTACTGCCATAAAGCTCTCTTCCTTGATTTCCTTGGTCTTCCTCTTTCCCCATGGAGAAACCTTCAGCCACTCCCATGTGGAGTGGGGTGAGCAAGGAAGCTGGGCAGCCCAAGCTCCATGCAGGACAGGAAAAGTTATGGGCTCAGGGGGGCTGTCCTTGGAGCATGATGGTGTGTGGATGGGCACTGGGAACAAGACAGGATGATGTGTCTGGCAGAGCTTGGAAGCAATGGGGAGGAGTCAGGTCTTATGGGATGCC
>NW_008237221.1:4046002-4060302 GCF_000691975.1 Corvus brachyrhynchos | reverse complement strand
TGATATAAAATGTCAAAATTATCACAGTTCTTGGTTGCTCACTCACTTCTGTGTCATCAGCCCTATTTCTGCAGTAAGGCCCGGCTGAATCATTGCTTGGCTGAAATAAATAAGACGTTAAATATGAACCACGCAGACGCAGGTGAGAAGAAGCAAAAACTTTAAAGAACTGATTAAGACAAGTTTTCCTTAGTGCAAAGGACTAAGGTTTTTCCATCTCAGCCAGGTCCCAGGTACTTTGCTGCCTCTGAGTGCTCAAGACATGCCTAATGTAGAAATGCCATGTTCTAGCTAATCCAGAGACTGCACCTTTTCCTGCCAAGTGGCAGAAAGATCAACCAACCCCCTGTTTTTCACTTTTACATTGAATTACTGAACATTACTGTAAGAGGGGTTGGTGGAGAACAAGATGAAGAGCATCCAGATGGTTCAACACATGGTGACCTGCCACATCAGCAACACAGATTTATAAGATCTGATCACCCTTGTCTTCTTGTTCAGTACAGTGTTTTATTATTAAGATCTTTATTTTCATGGCTTTCCAATGTCTGGATCTTGACTCTTTCCTTGACCCCATGTCTCACTGTGCTGATTACCTGTGGCAATAATCATCTATGGCAAGAAGTTCTGTGCAACAACAGCTGACGGGTACCAGAACAAGACTTCAACAAAGACGACAGGACCTTCTAAACAGACCTTGAACCAGAGTTAAGGCTAAACATCAAATCAGCCGTGCTCCCAACAGCATCTAGAATCAGGTATAGAACCATATAAAATACTTTCAAGATGTGGCTTCCAAAACCCACAGTCTGGAGGGAAGTGAGAAAAGAAAATAGAATATTACTGAAAAACAGGTACATAAAACCAAGAAAAATGCAGGTTCTTCCCAGGGGGAAAAAAATGTGATTTAGAGGAATGTAGGAGAATCTGCTGCCTTCTAATGTTAGCAGTCTTAAAGCTCAAGAGTTGAAACCCTGTGTAACAGTGCCTGGATAGGGGAGAATTTGGTTCATATATCTTTGTAA
Organism: Corvus brachyrhynchos; assembly: GCF_000691975.1. Classification (NCBI taxonomy): domain Eukaryota; kingdom Metazoa; phylum Chordata; class Aves; order Passeriformes; family Corvidae; genus Corvus; species Corvus brachyrhynchos. Next base: position 4,059,277 of record NW_008237221.1, on the reverse strand, counting down.
AGAGGATTAGGAAATATAGAAAACATAAGACGTAAAAGCATTTTTAAATAGAAGTTCCCCAAAGATTTTCATGAGGCTTTTGCTTTAACGTTTTATTACTGCAGCACAGTGTTGTACTGTGAAAAGCATTTCATCATTTGCACGGCAAGAGGTTGTTGGCTCAGACAAGTGTCATTACCAAAGACAATTTTCACAATGCATTCAAGAGCTTCATTAACTGCCTGTCTGACAATAATATTGGCCTTGCTGTGTTCAGGTACTGGAACACAGATCCATAGCTGGCTACCGTTTCAGGCATAGGAGATGAATATCCATCTTTGTCCTGCAGATTTCTCTGAATTCATCACATTGCCTGCAAGGGAGAGGTCGATATGCCTAGGTCTGTGTGGCAAGAATTTCCCAGTGCTGAATGCCTTTCTGGTTAAAAACAAAATCACAAAATTGCATCAGAACTTGAAAGTAAATTGATCATTTTGGTAGGACTTCTTCAATCAGGAGAAAGCAACGGGAGACAAGATAAGGGCAAAGCTGTTTAAGGCTTAATGTAACTCAATAAATCAGATCTTAAATTCTTTCCTCACCCCATACCTCAGCAAAAAATGACCAGAAATTACAGAAAGTTATTTCCTCTGTTTAACTGAAAGTGACTGTTATGTTTAGGGTTTATGAGAAGTAAGAGAAAAACTTAAACAAATACTAAGAGGAGAGCAACTCAAGGGGGTTATATATCCTAATTCAAAGTCATTTTGAGGCACTTTGGATGCCATGGAATTTGTGACTGTAAAACAAATTAAACACCTCTCTGAATACACATTTAGCTGTGACGGTGGCGAGTCACTTATCTTGTGTCTCAGATGGACTGCACAGGGTAATAACAAATGGACTCATATGGGCTGGGCTCAGCAGGGAATTAAAACATCCAGACTTGTCCTCTGGGAAATGTGAGCAGCAAAAAAAAAGAAACAAAAACATAGAAATAGGGGACAGGTTTGAGTGAAAGGGAATGGAGGATTCCTTTTGAAGGTTCATGAAAAAGAAATCTGGTTTAAAAGGTAAAAATTCAGTTGATTAAGCCAAATTGGGGTCCTAATTCAAGTTCTATGAGTTAGAAATTAACTTTATCATCCTCAGTAAGACAGAGTGAACATTATGATTAATGAAGAATTGGTATTTTGTGCCATTAGGTTGAGGAGTACTGGTATGACAGTACTGACTGAACCAAGGTGAGGACAGCTTCTGGACCCATTTGAAATCTGCCTTTCCCAGCATTACAGGTTTCTACTGGGCTTTCCTGGAAACAGTGGTGCTGTTTGTTTCAATGGTCTGGAAGCCAGAGCTCCCACTCTCCTGGCCTCAAGGCTGGGATGTCAAAATAGAATCATAGAATCACAGAATTACTAAGGTTGGAAAAGACCTTTAAGATGATCAAGTCCAACTGTCAACACAGCACCACCACCATGTTCACCATTAAACCATGTCTGTGCCATATCCACACATTTTTTTAGTATTTCCAGGGATGGTGACTCCACCACTTCCCTGGACAGTACGTTTCAATGCTTGAAAAACATTCCTATGAAGAAATTTTTCCTAATATCTAATCTAAACCTCCGCCAACAGAACTTGAGGCCATTTCCTCTCATCCTGTCAAAAGTTTTATCCCTGTTAACAGTTTGTCCTGAAACATAGTCAAGAAAGTTCCTGAGAAGTATAGGTTATATCTAAATAAAATCTTCATCAAAATAAATGGAAGTGTTCCAGCCAAGCTCTTGTTTTCGTAACAGTTTGCTAGAAAAATACTCATGTAGAAAGAGTTGTCGTTTCAACAAGTTTCCAAGCCCTATGTGAAATGAGATATTCCCACCTCCATCCTTCTCCCACCTCGCCTAAAGGCTTGTTCTGGTAACAGCCAGCTCTCTCTTCCAGCTCACCGCACAGTTGAAAGGCTTGGATTCAGTCTGCAAGAGGAATTTTCCTTCTAGCCCAAAGAGAATTCCTACTCCATTTAGGTTATAGAGCATGTATTTTGCTCAAATGTGAAGTCCAAATAATTTTTGCTTATTTTAAGGTATCATAAATACATATAGGGAGCATATCTCCTTCATAATTGCTCTGAATTTTATCATGCTATAGAAATAATACATTGCAGTTGTTTATTCCCTGTACTCTGGGGTCTTAAAAGATAGGTAAGAAAGACTCTTTTGCTGATACTAGGAGAGTCAAAACACATTGGAGGAATTTCAGTTGGATAATTAGACCTTCTGAGGACCTGAAACTCCCCTATGAGTCGTTCACATTTTTGACAATTGACACATAAAAAACATGCCCAAGGCTGCACAACAAGTCCCCTGGTACGATACAGGACACAGCTGAGAAGTTGTTAGTCATTTATGCCACAGAAAATGGTTCATTTTCTCCTACCTAGAAAGCATTAGACAGTTCATCACACTCATCCTTGTGGTTTTGTTGCCTTTTCCTGGTCTTAAAATTAAGAGCCAAACAGGGTTTGAGGGAAAAGGGGTTTTTACCTCGGTGTTTATTTAAGGATCCTTAACGTGCACCACTTCGTTCAGGTGGAATGCACCGAAATGCACCCTGAAATGCACCCTGAAATCCACCCCGAAATCCACCCCGAAATGCACCCCGAAATGCACCCCGAAATCCACCCTGAAATCCACCCCGAAATGCACCCTGAAATGCACCCCAAAATGCACCCCAAAATGCACCCTGAAATGCACCCCGAAATGCACCCTGAAATCAACCCTGAAATCCACCCTGAAATCCACCCCGAAATGCGCCCTGAAATCCACCCTGAAATCCACCCTGAAATCCACCCCGAAATCCACCCCGAAATCCACCTTGAAATGCACCCTGAAATGCACACCGATGATAGATCACGTATACAATTTCTAGACCTTGCAAATTAGCATATCTATCAAATATTCCTCAATGAGAGGCTTGAATGAACCCCCCCATCCCGAGGAATCCCCCCCTGGATGGGCCTGTCTTAGTTTACAGGATGTTGTAGGGAAGACCTTGGTTTCTCAGGACAGCATAGGGCTTTCTGGCCTCCAGCTGCGAGGCCTCCAGGATGTTTGGTCTCCTGGCTTAACAGAACATTGGGTCTAAGCTAAGTTATCAGACTTAAGGAATTACAAGTATGCATGCTAAAAGCGCTGGGGATACATAAAAGCTACATGAAAGGGTATATAAAAGGTATCTATAAAAAAAGGCAAAAAAATCATGTCATCAGTTTCAAGAAAGCTAAATTATTCTCATATTTAGAAATCAGGGTATACAGAATCCACTTTATTTCAATGCAAATAAATGCATTTAAGAAAAAATGTTCTAACAGTCAGTAGCATTGATACCACCCCAAACCCTTGAGTTTACCAGATCATCCCTCTTTTTTGTAGTTCTAATAGCAGCATTCCCCCCTTTATTTATCCAGTTCTATTTAGAACATGTCTTGCCTTTGACTCCATCTTTTACTGTAAAGTCTGCTGCTATTGCAGTGTGATGGGGGCAGAGAATGGCAGCAGCACAGTTGATGACATAGGCGGAAAGCTGTGGCAGCTGATGTGACAGTACTAATCCACTAAAATGACACCAATTTAATGCCCTGTTTTTCACAGGGTATTACCAAAATAGCTTTTGCTACCATTTGTGAGCAAAAAAAAACCCTGCTCAAAAAAACCTACAGGAACAGTATGTTCATGGCCTTTGCAAATCTTTATAAGCCCAGTTTTGTTTTCTGGGGCTCAGGAATAAACCTACCAGAGCTTTAGTCAGCTAAAGGTCATCTGTCAGCTAAAGGTGCTGGGCCTTAACTTTGCTGTCACACTGTCAGAAGTTAGCACTGGGGAGACTCGTGGTTGCAGGGGAGTACACTATTTCAGCATTTTGTCACTCAGACTGGCTGAGACACTGGAATATTTCTTTCTAGACTGGATTTTCTCAGGGGATGCATTAGCAAGTGTCACCTGTACTAAACACAGCACTGTCAGTTCTGGGGGACATTTCAGAACTGCTTGTTGTGGTCACAGTTAATGAAGGTAGGTCCCAGTGGTCACTCCAAGATGCTTTGAGAAAGCATTGGGTGAAAATCACTTTGGGTAGCCAGGAGAAATCTGGGTTGTTATCCATGTGCAATTGCACAACAATGAACACTCAGTGTTTGACCTAACTTTGATATCCACCCCAGGAATCTCAAGAACTGAGATAGTGTCCCCTTAATTTTGGGTGACAGCTCACCCACAGTTCCTTCTGTGGTCAGTGAAAAGGAATAGGCACTTTTCATGCAGAATTCATCCTATCTACTTTAACTGACTTCTTTGAGAGGAGACAAATCATTCCCAACTCTAGTTTGAGTATATTGACTGGCGAGTTGAGCCAGTTGAGCTCAACTCATCTGCATGGGATTATGCTGGGAATGAGGCAGGAAATACTTTAGTGCCCACAGTGACACTGGACGCCTAAGGTTAGGACACTGCATCCCACCCAATCTCACCTCTGTTACATGCTGACTGCATGGCAGTTTTTGTTGGGATTTACCAGTGACAACACCAGCACATGTGTCAGTATCCCACGAACGGCCAAGTAGCAACCACCCTGGTTCAGACCAATCTTCTGCTCTTCTTACCCTTCAGTAAGTTCTCTCTGACGGTGGCCCTGTTGGATGTCTGTGGAAGAGTGTAAGAATAGTAAGAATATACTTCCTGTGATCTGCAGGATCAGGAGTATCTCTATAACCTCAGTCAGTCCAGTTAGAGTTTCCTTCCAGTAGTTCATTAAATTGGTTTTGGAAAACATTTACTATGCACAGGATCCCACTGCAAGAATTTCCACAGCTGAACTATATACGGTGTAAAAGTGTCACCTTACCTTGTATAGAGGCTGTCCTCTGAAAAACCCAAGTCATTAGATATGAGTAGCTGATGTTTTTCCCAAATACTGAGCGCTGGATCCTATGGGACCTCATCTACCTCTGGGAGCTAGCATTATCCTCCTGGTCAAGCAGCTAATCAGAGATCTGCTCTTATTCTCACAGTAATGAACAGGAGAGTGAGGGTGCTCTCTGGTGTTGCAGTGGCCTCTCTGATGATCATGGATTTCCAACACTGCTATCAGGGCCTAATAATTGTGACTCCATTTGTTTTTGTGGGGACTTGAAATTGAGAACATCACCTGTAAAATTCTCCACACAGCTACACATGTTACAATTTATACAAAGAATAGAAACATGTCTATCTGTACACACAAATTTGTGCTTTTCTATCTCTGGTAAACAAAGGTTCACTTTAAAGGAGAAAAAAAAAGGAAACATGGAGAGGTTTGGAAGGCAGGCAATGAATCGTGGATGCCCAGCATGCGGTGTTAGAGTGCTAAATTCAGGGAAACCAGCTTGCATCTCCCAAGCATATGCTGCTCTAACAACAGCTACAGTACAGAGAGCTGTGCTCCGAGGCACTGTTGAGTGGCAACCTATAGGGCTCCATCTGTCCCATTTCAGGCAAGGAAAGCTTCTCTTTCCACAGGAAAGGAAGCTGCAAACTGATCACAGTCATCTGGGGCTGGGGTTTCCTTGCTGGCTTTTATTTTTAAGAATGAGTGGATAGATAACCCACTGTTTTGGATCAAATTATAAATGTTCACAGTTTGAGTACAATGTTCACATTCCAGCCATCAGCATCATGCAGGTACTGAAGTCCTTTTATGATCTCTGTGGCATTATGAGAAAACCTACAGAGGCAATGTGCTCTGGTTTTTTGATCAGTCTTTTAAAAATAATTTGAGAAAAATACAATTTATGCTGGAAAAGTAGGCGGCAGAGAAATGCACTAGATGACCTCTCGTGGTCCATCCCTCCTGCTCTGTGATTATACAATAGCCAGAGTTCAGAGTCAAGGTTTCTCCAGTTTTTTTCTAGAAAAATCTCATGAGCCTCTGAATAAAAATATTACAGTGCATCAGAAAAGCAGAAGTAATGCTCAGAATAGAGCTGATATGTCTTATGTTCCTGTACCAGCACCCAGGTCATCACTTATGATGAACCTTCGCATATTTTTCCTGACTCCTTTGCAGAACCTTGGTGTATTCAGCAATCATCAGTGACTTCCCAGCACCCTTGTGGTTACAAATCCAGGGTGCTAGTATCACAAGTCACAGAAAAATCAAAGATTCTCTTCAATTTACTCCCAAAGTAACAGGAATACACTTACAATAGGATTCATTTTCAGAGTTGTGGTATTGTTGCTTTAACTGCAAACACTGTCTCCCTAACCAGGTCATCTGAATGTGGAGAAACATGTTCTTCCGTATGGGATACAAGCAAGTGGGTGAAATTAAGGCACAAAGATAATAGCATACACCAGAGAAAGAGAACTAAGCTTTTGCTTCAAAAACATTCTTCACAGAAGGGTCTAGAGGGATTTGAAGTTTTCTCCTGAAAGTTAGAGCTTTCATTTGAGTTTCACTTTATATTTCCAGTTCATTTCAATCCACAGCTTAAAGTGAAATTCTAGGATTTTGGAAAATGAGCAAAAACCTGAAGATGTGCATTAAAATGTCACATGCAGAAATATTCCAGTTGGGGCCTTAAGGCACCATCCGTTTTAAAGCTACAATGGAGTTGCACAGTTTGACCTTCAAAGGCTTCTTTGAAATTCCAGCCTTAAGCATCCTGTCCAGTACTGGGCCTCCATGAGGCTGCAGGACTGACTCCTTCATTACTGCAGATCTGTCTTATGTACATTGAAATTGGAGAAGGAAATGCAATAATTGCTAAAATACCTGTCATCCTCTCGTGTTTTCCAGTGGCAATACAAATGATACATAGACAGGAAGGCTTGCTTTTTTTTTTTTTTTTTTTTTTTTTTTTTTTTTTTAATTTGATGTATCATGATACTGGTGACGCTGAAAGAATATCTGAGCATGGCATGCAGCCCCATGCTAAAATTCATACCACATTGAATATGGATGTAGAGATAAAAGGAAAGAGAAAAAAAGTCTGTGGGGGAGTATCACAGTTCAGCAGCAAGCAAAGAATACAAAGAGATTTGAAGAATAATGTTTTATGTGTGTTCGGTTAAAGAACATCATAAGAACATCATGGCCTAGTTTAACAGCAAGAAAATCCTGTTCCAGCTCAGGATCTGGAGTAACCACCCCCAGGAATGACTTGGGGCTGAGGAGCTGTGAGGTGGGTTGTTGCTGAGGAGGACAGAGTGTCTTAAAGGCTCTTAGATGTTGGTCCTCTTCCCACATGTTGGTCTTCTCAAGGCAGCAGACTTTTGCTTGGATAAACAGGAAAATTTCTTGGGCACATTCCTGGTTTTTTAAACGTTTAGGTGTTTGAGAGGTCTCTGTGCCTTTAGGAAGATGAAATTCAAATAGAGAAGTGTTTGTTCTTACAGCTTAAAATTTCATATGCTCTGATTGTCCCTGCAGTGAGAGGTTGATGAAACTTTATACATCAAAAAGAGGAAAGGCTTTTCTGTCTTAATATGGAAGTCAGATGATAATTTCCAATTTAAATTTTGAAAGAAACATCCAAAATATGTCGATAAACACAAACACATCTTTTCATTTTATTTCTAACTATTTAGAAGGTGGTAGGAATTGGGATAATTTTTATTTATGTTTTCTCCCATCAGCTGAATTCAGAAATAGTTGGGATTTTACCTACAAGCTTGTTTTGATGCAAAAAGGTGGAATGGGAGTTAAAGGTTACAGTTCCAGCCAAGCTTTCTACAGGAAGAGCTTCTGAGCTCCGAGGGGGAGGTTCTGGTCAAAACGTATGATAAATTAGTACAGGAAGCAGAAGACACAAATCCTGCTGTGCTGTCCTTGACAGATTTGTCCCATGTCTGAATAGAAGCACAGTCTACCCTCTGATGGCAACTGCTTCCAGCAGAGCAGTGCCAGGCTACTGGTTCCTTTGCCCATCTTCCTTCACTGGTACTAAAGCTCCTGGTCCCGTTTTACCCTAGATCTGTGTTTCCCTGTCTTCCCCATCTGTTTCCTTCAAAAAACAGTATTGGAAGCTCTTTGTAATTTACTGGTTCCTTTAGTCCTTCTAATTTGGGGTTTTTTTCCATTTTCTCCTGTTCCTCTATTCAGACAGATAAAGTAGATCCAAGTCAGCAGAGGTTTGGAAAAGCAGATTGGCACACCAAGGAAGGCCCTGGTCTACGTCATTCCCACTGGTAATCCCCCTTCAACTCATAGCATTTGAAACTTCCTCAGAGTTATTCAGTGAATAAATATGAATTATTTCCCTGCTAAGCAGAATCTAGTATTGTAAACAGGAGCTGGAGACAAAAGAGAGGGTTCAACACTTACCAGAAATAGAAAACCAACAGTGTCCTCTTGTTTAGTTTAAAGTTGCTAGACCAGACTATTCCAGAGAGAAAAATCACTACAGCCTCTACCAGAAGCCTTAGTGCCTTTGGTGGAGCACAGTCCTGTTCACCTGTGAGACCAACTCCACTCTGTTTATAAACCTAAAACCTCTTGTTTGTGCAGTTACTTAATCACTGTGAAACAGCACATTACAGTTGTCACATGGTTATACTAGAAGGAGTGTTTAAAAGGAAACAGAGCTTAAGGGTAAGGTAGGGTTTGGTGACCTGCCAAGCTGAAAATAGCATTTAACAGGCTTTTAATCTATTTCATAGGTTATTGTCCCCATGAGTGCTGTTATAGTCTACAGATAAGAAAAATGAGAACAAAGGGTTATTTTCACTTACAATTCAGCAGCTGCTGGTATTATTACTGTGTCATTGGTAATCAAACAGAGGTACACTAATAATTGTATCCTTTAGAATGCAGTGTGCAGTAAATATTTGTTGATTTAAAAATAAGCAGGCTGTAGAAATTAGACTGCTCTTTCTGTCAAAGTTAGCAGATTAAATGCTCACAGGGCCAAGCACCACCACGAGAGAAATGCCTGGCATTTGTGGAAGATTTTGTTGATCTCTGCAAGATTGCTCAGGTCTGTTTGCACCAGGGAAAAAAAATAGATGTTTGAAGTAAAAATGCAATTAAAATCAAAATTAAACACATGTTTTTGCTTTTGAATCCTAATTTGTAGATGGTACATAATATACTGTTTTATACCTTAGAGATAGGCAATTATCAAAATAACCCTGTACTTGCATCCATTTGACTTGCTGTAATTACCAGAATACACAAGGTATGAGAAGAAAAACTCCTTTATCTTTCTGCTCATCCCTCTGCTCAGGATGGAGAGAAAAGAGTTCCTCACACACTGGAGAGGACAGGCAGATGGCCCAACAAGATGCTTTTCTCCATATTCAGCAGCACAGGGGAGCTACTGGAGGCTTTGTTTTGTGTTGTAAGGACAGGAAAAGAGAAAAGAGAATTTCCTTTGCTTGCAATTTTCCCTCTTCCACAGAAACAGTGATAGGTTGGGATGGCAAAATGCCTTATCCTTAGTGTCTGACAGGACTTGTTCCAGCTATTTTTGAGTGTTACACCCTGGAGAACCTGAAACAAGAGTGGAACATACTCTGTGCGTGGTGCAAACTTAGAGGGCTGGACAGACCTGAGCAGAGAGAAGGGATGCTGAGGAGATGGGAAGTGTTTTATCTTTGTTGCACAGCAGGACACAAAGTGCATGACTGCATTTAACTTAATATGGGATGTCTGCCGTGCAGACTTCACCACTGGAGCTGTCTAGAGTCAGTGAGAAGAATCTGGCACTTCTAGTGCCTGTGATGATTCTTTCTCATTCAGGAGAGGATGCAAAGAAGGATCTCAGGGAACACGGATGCATAGTGTTTATACTTATGCCCTGTTTCTGTCCAGTAACAGTAAAGACAGAGTAACTAGCTCAGATGAGTTCATTCATTTTTGAAGTGTCACAATTTTTTAGGAGGCTTTCTCTCATTTTCAGATATGTGTTAAGCGCATCTAAGCCCATTTGTTACTAGCAGTCAGTAGGATTTATGTTCTGAACGGTACTACACACTTAAAAAATATTACTTAAGGTGACTTGCACTGGTCAAATGGTAAAACAGGCATAGCTGTGAGCCATAGCACACTGCTTAAACAGTGTCTTTGTTCTCCAAGGGGTACTGCAATGACCCTGAGATTAGCAAAATTGGTTAGAACATCATGCTGATAATACTGAGGTTGTGGATGCAATCCCCATATGGACCATTCACTTCAGAGTTTGACTTGATGATCCTTGAGGGTCCCTTTCAATTCAGAATATTCTGTGATCTGTGACTGTCCAAACAGTGTAATAGCAGAAAAGTCCAGCTATCTTGATTTATGGGGTTTCTTTTAAAGATCTTGAAATATTTGGGGGGTCTTTGAAACTTGATGATGATGATAATAGTAACAAAAACAGGCTCCAGGCAGTGTTTCTGCTCTGGTCCAAGCTGCATGCAACCACCACTACAACTTTCTGTAGCCAGGGATTTTTTCCCCCCTTAATCATCCTTTGGTTTTGTAAGTGAGGAAGGCTCAGACACTAATAAACTGAATCTGAGCTACACATCTGCTTTTTCAAGTAGTGTTTGGTGCAGGGGCAACACTGACAGATTTCATTACAGCCGTGTTGATGTATTAACACTGTCATCTCGGATGCAGTCTGGATGAGAGAGCCCTTGAGTGAAGCTGAGAGCTTCTGATACCAACGTGGCAAATGATTCAGTGCAGATCATTATACACATTGGCCTGTTATCTCCTCGACGTCATGTGAGGCTGCAAGTGAGCTGTCTCCTTGGTTCATTATTTATTTTTCCTTAGTTCCAGGCTCTGCCAGTCGAGCAGCCTGGAGCAGCACTGAGGAGCTGTTTTGGGTACAGCTCGACACATGGAGAAAGCAGTGTCAGATATGGCACTGCCAGGGTCTCCACTCATGCTGGAGCACTCAACTTCTGCCTCTGCAGTGGAAGAGGTCAGGGATGTCAGAGGACACCCTACTGGCAAAGATGGATGGCTTGCCATCTGTGTTTTTCTGCCAAGGCTTTTACTGGGGCCATTAGCAGGCTCTGCAGTCCAGTGTTTCTGAGAGAAGATTGGCTGTGATCATCCTGATCATCTATTGCATCTTGCATCTGAGCAAGTTTAAGCTCTTTGGCAAGGATTAGGCCTTTCCCTGCTTGCTGCAGATAAGCAAAATTATCTCTGCTTTGTAGATTGGGAGACTATAACAGGGAGATGAGGTTATTTTCCTTAGGTCATGTTTGAAGAGTGGCAGCAGAACTGGGAATAAAAAGAGAAATCCCACCTAGTGTTAGTCCCACCTAACACAGCATCCCAGCCACGCCAGGAATGAACCCTCCACCAGGCTGGAGACTCTGGGACCTACAGGTGAATATTTATGGAAAAGCGTGATGGTAAGAACTGCGAGCACAGGACATCAGAGGCAAATTGCTTGGACAGAAGCTGGTGCTCCAAGTGCCCCGTGCAGCACATCAAGGGCCACCCATGGGCTGGTGCCACCAGTGTCACCACTGCCCATCCCCATGGAGACTGGAGCAGGGGTAAGCCACTGGGCAACTCAGGGTCCTCTGTGTGTGCCAGGCCCTCACCTTCTGGACCCTGGCACTCCCTGAAAACACATCCTTCTCCCTCAGTCCAGCCAGTCCCTTCACTCGTGTAAACTGATCATTCAGTCTTCTTATTTAAGTGGAAATAGGCTGTGTGAGTCTAGCCAAGAGTCTGGTTTGTGCCTCTCACAATAGGCTTTAGCTTTAAAAAGCCAGAGTTTTTCTGCTTGTCAAAAAAAGCAGACAAAAGCTCTGTCTCTGACAAGAGCTCTCTATAAGCTCCAGCAGCTGTTTCATTTCAACTTTGCCCATGAAGAAAGTTGTATTGTAGAGCAGGGTGGGGATAACTTGTGTCAAAAGCTTTCTAAAAGTTAGTTTGAAAGCATATTTCATCTTCAAAATTTAAGTGGCTTATCCACCTTGTGGTAACTGGAATCAGCTTTCCTTATACGGATATGGGGTGTCCCTCAGCTAGTCGTCAAAATTCAGCTGAGGCAGCAGTTTGGGTACAGCAGAAGAGCCAGCCTGGAGCCAGCACTGCTGAGACCATGTGTGTCACAGCCCTGTGAAGGGTGTAGGGGTGCTGGCACTGCATGCCTTCTCCTTTTGTCCCTGGAGATCAAATCTGAGCCTGGACCTACAGCAGGAGGTGAGGTTGGTGTGCTTATCTCAGCCCCTGTGCCAGCAGAGCACAAACTGCCAGGAGGTTTGGCTGTTTGGTTGGGTGGGAGAAATAAGAAAATCCATGTCTGGCATCATAAGGGTATTTCATTTGAGAATTCATAGCGAAGCAGCCTGGAGACACTTGTACACATCCCACTGCATCCTGCCTGGCTGTACCTACTGTTACAAACCCTTTATTGTGAGTAGGGTTAGTTTGCTGCCTAAGTGCTGTCTACAATCCCTTCCTTTCCCAGCCAAACCCACCCAGATGCCAGTGCGTGCTGGGTATGGGGATTATTGATGAAAGCTGAGCAAGACACCACATGTGGCAGGCTAATTAGAGGGATCCCAAAACAGTGAATATCCATGAGCATGGTAAAATATGGATGAATGGAGCCCAGGGGAGTATATTCTCAAATCAGACATGCAGCTTGCATTGGAACCAGAGGAGAAGCTGAGTAACTGAGCTCTACATGTCAAGTTGAAACCTCCTTCTGTACACATTAAGGCTGATTGTTTGCTGAAAACTCCTCACAACTCATTCGATAAAAGCAGCAAATAATCATTGTTTGTGTAGAGGAGATGGGGAAATGTACATTTAACACTCTTCAACAACTCCCCTAATGCTGTTAGGGCATTTGTCTATTTTTACACCAATTTAAAAAATGCAGTCCCTGAAGGTCACTCCTTAGGAAAGGCCTTAATTAAGATTTCTGCCTGCAGCAAATTGTATGAAGTATAATACATCACGCTGTAGCAACCCAGATACAGATCACTGGCTACCTTGGTCCAGTCATGTGGTATGAGCAAATATTACCATTTTCTTATCATCAAGGATCATTTTATAATGTGAATAAAAAAATTAGCAGCATCCAGGTTTTCTTGAAATGTCCATGAAAAGATAGAAAAATGTCTGCCATTCAGGCTAAATAAAGCATTCTGTTAGGGAGTGAAGGTCAAATGGAGACATACACTTTACTGACAGAAAAATGCAAATCTTCTTTGCATCATAAATATTAAAAACAATACTGTTTAAAAGGTCTAATTTATTTTTATTGAATTAATTTCCTTCCATCTGTTTTTCTCCTCT